>NW_017212782.1:0-16242 GCF_001704415.2 Capra hircus
CAAAATTAGCATTCATTAAGGAAGAGAGCTAAAAAGTGTTAACAAGCCTCTTGGCCAGAAGATAATGTAAATCACCTGAGACCTTTTGTATACAAAATGATGTATAGAAAGAGTCTGGCTGCGAACGCTACATAATTCTGTGTTACCCATTGATCTCCATGTTTTATCAAAAGTATAAAAGGCCTTCTGAACAATAAAGATCGGACCAGTTTCTCGAACTAGTCTCTCGGCCTGGTTTCTTGGACTCTGGCTCCCTCCATGTCTTTCTCTCTCTTTCTTCTCTCCCTTTCCTTCTCTCTGCTCTTTACTTTAACTTCAGGCTGAATCTCCACCTGGGGCGCGGAGGCTCGCCAGGTCTACTTACTTGCCCTGGCTGTTAAGACCCGCACGAAAGGGAGCTTAAGGCGAGGCACCCTTAGATATTCAAGCGGGCGCCGGTGGCCCAACGTAGATGGTGCAAATTCCTTGTCTGGAATTTTATTGGCCTTCCGCGTAAACCAAGCTATTCAGCCCTCTTCCTCCACTTAATCTTCTTACTACACTATAGTTTCTTAATCTAATCTTACATTAATAAACAAACAAGTCTTTCCACGCCAACGCCGTCCACCCTTCGAATTCCCTGGATCCACCGGGGCTGGACCCCGGCACCTTTCTGTGCCCATTCCTTTGCTTCTCTCATCCTGGAACTGCCACCTGTAAGTCAGAACTACCTCTTTTTCCTTTATAAAATGCAATTTCATTCCTGATACCTTCTTTAATAACAAGACATACATTTTCCTTAGGCAACCAAGAGCTGACTTTTATATTGGCATTCTATAGGTTGGCGAACATACACATCAGTGATACTATCGAAAAAAAAAATTGCTTTCTTATAGTGAACATCTTAGGATTGCACCAGACACTATTCAGGATAGTAAAAAATCTCTTTAGTTTCTGTGTAAGAGGAAGGTCCTGTCAAGTACTGAATGTTTCAGAACTTTAATTTATTTGGAAATGACCTAGCTATTCAATACTCTTTCGTCACTTCAGTTCTGTTCCGTTCAGTAGCTCAGTCGTGTCCGACTCTTTGCGACCCCATGAATCACAGCACGCCAGGCCTCCCTGTTCATCACCATCTCCCAGAGCTCACTCAGACTCAGGTCCATCAAGTCCGTGATGCCATCCAGCCATCTCATCCTCTGTCGTCCCCTTCTCCTCCTGCCCCCAATCCCTCCCAGCATCAGAGTCTTTTCCAATGAGTCAACTCTTCTCATGAGGTGGCCAAAGTACTGGAGTTTCAGCTTTTGCATCATTCTTTCCAAAGAAATCCCAGGGTTGATCTCCTTCAGAGTGGACTGGTTGGATCTCCTATCAGTCCAAGGCACTCTCAAGAGTCTTCTCCAACACCACAGTTCAAAAGCATCCATTCTTTGGCGCTCAGCCTCCTTCACAGTCCAACTCTCACATCCATACATGAGCAAGGATAAACCATAGCCTTGACTAGACGGACTTTAGTAGGCAAAGTAATGTCTCTGCTTTTGAATATACTATCTAGGGTGGTCATAACTTTTCTTCCAAGGAGTAAGCGTTTTTTAATTTCATGGCCGCAATCACCCTCTGCAGTGATTTTGGAGCCCCCCAAAATAAAGTCTGACACTGTTTCCACTGTTTCCCCAACTATTTCCCATGGAGTGATGGGACCGGATGCCATGATCTTCGTTTTCTGAATGTTGAGCTTTAAGCCAACTTTTTCGCTCTCCTCTTTCACTTTCATCAAGAGGCTTTTTAGCTCCTCTTCTCTTTCTGCCATAAGGGTGGTGTCATCTGCATATCTGAGGTTATTGATATTTCTCCCAGCAATCTTGATTCCAGCTTGTGTTTCTTCCAGTCCAGTGTTTCTCATGATGTCCTCTGCATAGAAGTTAAATAAGCACAGTGACAATATACAGCCTTTATGTACTCCTTTTCCTGTTTGGAACCAGTCTGTTGCTCCATGTCCAGTTCTAACTGTTGCTTCCTGACCTGCATACAGATTACTCAAGAGGCAGGTTAGGTGGTCTGGTATTCCCATCTCTTTCAGATTTTTCCACAGTTTATTGTGATCCACACAGTCAAAGGCTTTGGCATAGTCAATAAAGCAGAGATATTCAGGTAAACAAAATCTGGAGAAACTACTGTAAGTGCAATTCAGTTCAGTTGCTCAGTCGTGTCTGACTCTTTGCGACCCCATGGACTGCAGGATTCCAGGCTTCCCCATCCATCACCAACTCCAGGACCTTCCTCAAACTCATGTCCATTGAGTCAGTGATGCCATCCAACCAGCTTATCCTCTGTTGTCCCCTTTTCCTCTGCCTTCAACTGAGACTATTATAGACAGTTATTTTAAAGTATAATTATTTTAATAGTTTATCTAAAAGCTCATACCACATTCACATTTTTTAGGAATTTTTGTTTTGTTTTGTTTTTAGAGGTCCTTTCTTTGTTGACAAGCTGTTAGGGGAAGCACGCTGATTGAAACCACCCACCCTGGCCAGGCACCATAGTAACCATTTGCATGAGTTGTTTCATGACGAGATCCTGATAAGGAATATGGAACTAATAAGCCACCACCAACCAGAAGAGTTTGGGAAAGATCTAAAGGAGACACCGAATGTCCGTCCACTTCCCAGAATCCCTCTTGCTAGCATCCATTTTGGCTGAGTGATGCGTGTGCCACCAGGAAAGACTCTGAATTAGAATGATTGGCCAAAGACCACCCGGAAACTAGTCCCATCAGCATAAAACCTGAGACTGCAAGCCACATGGCAGAGTAGTTCTCCTGGGTTCCCTTCCCCTACTGCTCTCCACCTGGGTGTCCTTTCCCAGTAATATCTCTTGCTTTGTCAGCACATGTGTCTCCTTGGACAATTCATTTCTGAGTGTTAGACAAGAGCCCAGTTTTGGGCCCTGGAAGGGGTCCCTCTTCCTGTAACAAAGCTTGTGACAGATATAACAATATAGAAATATTTAACTAATAGTAAACTTAGGCACTATGAAAATTTTATGCTTAATGTTAATGACTCATAGACATGCCTATATTAGAAAAAAATAAATATTATATATTTAATATTGATTATTTCCCAGTTTACATGAATCCAAAATTCATTTAGGTCAATTTTTTTCTTGTATTTAGAATTGTTTGATTTGTATGTGTTTCCTTTTCTTTAGATTATTTAAATAAGAACTCACAACTTCAACAATATTATCAAAAAGCAGAAGACTCACACTGAGACATACGTAAATCCACATAGACAGACAGAGATCTTCTAGTTTTCCGCCTAAGATTTAAAATATCTCTTTGACCTCGTTTTTGTTGGGGGGGGGGCTTGAAGTTCTCTTCTACTGAAGGCTAAGGTCTCAGGCAAAGTGCACAGTGTTTTTCAAGGCAAGGGTTAACTTCAAGCTTGGCCCTAGGCAGGCTTTTTAACAAGCTAATTGTGTGTGTGTGTGTGTGTGTGTGTGTGTGTGTGTGTGTGTGTGTGTGTGTGTGTGTTTACAGTGTTTTTAAAGCAAGCTCTGGCCAGTTTTATTAAAGAAATTGCGCATGGCTTGCTTCTCACCGCTCTGGCCTGGCTTCTAAGAGCATCAGAGTCTCCTGGACCGACGGCCGCCAGTGTGCATGCTCTGCAGTGCCTTCCGCACGCTGTGCCCGAGCCAGGATCATCGCCACTGCAGTGACGGCCGCCAGTGTTGGCCGACATGGCGTGATGCTCTATTGTAGATTTCCTCAAGGCTGGGCAGTTGTTGGCGAGGATGCCCAGTTTCGCTTTGCCTTGTCTGATTATTTTCAGAGTCTGTTTGTACCCCAGCACGTACTTTCCACTTTTCATAACCAGCTGGAGCCTAGAGTTGATCGACTCCACTGACTTTTTCGTCTTCTTTGCGGCCACCATCTTCCTGCCTTAGATGCGGGACTCCCCCAACCAAGAGCAGCCACCAAGATGGACGGGGGGCGAGAAAGGAAGCTAATTGTTTTTAATTGCATTTGCAAAGAACCAGCTTTACAGTTTCCAAGAAAAAGTACCGAGGTCCAGCCCCAGTGGATCCAGGGTGATTCGAAGGTGGGGACGGAGTTGGCGTCTCTGGAAATGACTTGTTTAATTACAGATAGAAAGGGATTAGAAGATTAGTGGAGAAAAGGAGGCTGAATAACTTGGTTCACATGGGATACCAATCACCACTTACGCAGGCCGCAGGCGTCTTTCCGTTCTCCAGAAGGAGAGGTGGCACTGAGGCCCCCCCGGTCCGATCTTAGAAGCCCAGGCAAAATTAGTAGGCTTGGTGGGTACCCATGTACCAGATGGGAATTCGGCCAGAAAATAGTAGGAGAGAAAAAAAGGGGGCTGAATAACTTGGTTTACGTGGGATACCAATAAAATTCCAAGACAAGGAATTTGCACCATCTACGTTGGGCCACCGGTGTCACTTGAATATCGGAAGGTGCCCCTCCTTGGGCTCCTTCTCGCGTGGTCTTGAAAACTGGGGCGAATAAGTAGACTTGGAGGGCACCCACGCTCCAGATGGGAATTCAGCCCGAAAAATGGGGAGCAGAAAAGAACGACATGAGGGAATCAGTCTTTCCGGAAAACTGATCCGATTTCTTTATTTTTGGGTTTGCTTATATACCTCTTGTTACACATAGGGATGAATACAGAGTCACGTGGGAGTCGGCGGTCCTGACCTTTATCAAAATCAGGTGCTTCACATAAATGCATAAAAAAGGTCTTAGGGATATTACATCATCTTCTGGCCATGAGTGAGACCTGCTAACATTTTATGATCCTTTCTTTCTGATAACCAAAAAACTTATTTTTTCCAAGGGTGTTTTTTCTTAAACCAGGCACCACCCTCCAAATAAAGTTACATTCCTATAGGGTGAGGGTGTAGTGAGTTACAATCAAGAAAGGAATTTATTTAACCCAAGGTTAACATGATTAGTCTTAAAGGTTAATACTTATTTCTCCTATATGCTTAAAGGTTAATACTTATTTCTCCTATATGTTAGTTATATTCATTATAAGGGTAGGGAATATGGAGATTTAGCAGCAAATATCAGCCCCATAAATGAAAATCCTTTCACCAACGCTCCCCTTAAGATCTATTTAGTCTTAAGATATGATAAAGTTACATTCTTACATAGCAAGGACACAATGTTTTATGACAAAGTACAGTGATCTATTACAAAAGAGAAAATCCATTAACTCAAAAAGTCTAGTATCACTAACATCAAAAAACTACTATATTTCCTTTGCTATATTCCAAATACATTGATTAGTATATTCCCAGGTGTCCAAGGATATGGAGGCCTGGCGGCAATCATTGACTCAACAAGAAGAAAAGGTCCTATGCTAATTAAGACTCTCAAAATACTCCAAAACTCTCTGTGCTGTTTACAGTTGAGAGGTAGTAAACAATCATGTGCCTAGAGGCAGCAGTATGGATAATCCTGTCACACAAGCTAGTCTGTCAGCAGAGAGGTTTGACCTGAGACATCCTTGTCCCACCCAGAGCAGGGAATTAGCAGCAATTATTGACACAACAAATGAAGAACCCTTCACCAATATAATTCCTAACCAACTATACTAACAATTTCTAACTCCCCAAAAGAATTTGCCTTTAGTAAGTCTAAAACATCTCGTGCCTCTCAGGTTGGGAGGCTGTAAACAATCACATGTGGCCGGACAAACCTATACAGGTGGGCTAGATAACCTTCAGAGGAGTCGGCAAGCTGAAACACTCTTGTCACGCCCAAGAATTTTTATTGCCTTGGAGCTGCACGTTTACTCCTTCTCCGAGAGAAACAGTTATGGGGGAGAGCCCCCCGTAAAGTCAGAGGTGTAGGTGAGAACATAAAACAGACTCTGGTTTGGGGGTTAGATGCTCGGGAACAGGGGGTTTCCTGAGGCTTGATCACGCCTTTGCGTATGCCAAGCCTCCTTCCTCATGACCTTTGCCACGGGCGGAATTCCTCACGCTGGCCCCCGGCAAAAAAGAAAAAAAAATTTATTTTAACCAATTTTCTCTGGTTCTATAGAATATCATGTCCATCCTAGGTCAGGTCATCTTTCTTTTCTGTAGTCATAGTTTTATACCTAAATTGTAGACAGATCAGCTGACAAGGTTTCCATAGCTGAACCTGCAGAAGGATCATTAACCTGGTCTGTTCCGAGAGCAGTGCAGTGGCCTGGCCTCGCCCAGCCCAGCTTGTGAGCCTCTCCTCCAACCGTGCAGCGCTGGATAAGAAGGTAGGGAGGGAAAGACGTTTGGAAGGTGGCGCATCCTGGGCAGGCGGTTGGGCCCGGTGGCTTTTCCAGTGGTAGGGGATGAGGGGCCGCGCGAGAAGGTGGGGGGCGGCGTGCATAGTGGGGGTCGGGTGGGAAGGCAGCTCTCCTCCACCTTTCCCACCTGCTCCTCTGCACCTCCATCCCCGGCCAGGTGCCACCATAGCCCCCGCCCACTGGCACCCTCTCTGGTGTCCCTCTTCTGCTGGACCTCCCGGCCACGTTCCTTAGAGGTTAGGTCTGATGGTTTGGGGCGAGGCTGGGGGTGTTCAGCCCGCCCCCATTCCACCCCTGCGCCTTTGCCTGTGGCGCCGGCCACTACTGCCTTCCCCCTGGCCGCGGACCACATGGCGTGGATCCTCCAGTCACATCTCAGTGGGCTGTGCGGCGTGACGGGTGTTGGTTCCCTGCCACAGGGCTGTGTGCCTGCCTGTCGCCTCCCGCCACTGGCCCTGGATCGGTCTGCCTTGGCCGGTCGTTGGTGTGCACTGCTCTGGGCCTGCCACGTGGTCACCAGGTGCCTCCCCCACCCCTCCGAGTCTCGGGGCTTGCTCCCAATCCCCCTTCCCCACGCATCCTGTGGCTGTCTTGTCTGGTTCTCCCGCCCTCTTGTCCTCTTACCTCTGTCGTGTCCCTTGCCCGCTTGGAGCCACACTTCCTGTTGGAGCCCCTTGCCTCTGCCCTTGGTGGTTGGGGGGAGAAGGGTGCCTGAGGCGCTGGTAGGGGGCCCCGGTAGTTGAGGGGAGAGGACCGGGTCGGGGGTCGGCAGTAATGGGTGTGCGAGGTGGTGGGGGAGGGCTCTGCCCTGTTTCGGGGGACGTGAGGGTGGTCATCTGGCATCGGCGGGGACCTCCATGCTGCTGTCGACCAGCGCACGGTGGGCCCCAAGTGTCATGGGCCAGCAGCCCTGATGCCGCGGGCGGGGACATGGTGGTGGTTGATGTAGGGGCAGTGTCCCATGGGGCGCGCCGTGACCCTCGCCCACCTCCCCCTTTCCAGGTACCTAGTGTGTGGGGCTTCCCTAGTGGCTCAGATGGTAAAGCGTCTGCCTGCCTTGCGGGAGACCCGGGTTCGATCCCTGGGTTGGGAAGATACCCTGGAGAAGGAAATGGCAAGCCACTCACTCCAGTACTCTTGACTGGAAAATTCCATGGATGGAGGAGCCTGGTAGGCTACAGTCCATGGGGTAACAAAGAGTTTGACATGACTGGAACGACCTCACTTCACAGCTGATAAAAAGCTTGGGTTGTCTCAGTGGGGTGGGTTTTCTCCTGGATGGATTTCACCTGGTGGCAGTAGCGAGGCTCGCAGTCCTCTCCTGAAAGTGGGCATATGGGCAGAGCACACCTGGCCCACGTTGGGGGCGGAGAGCCGCTAGACTGTGGGTCCAGGTCTCAGGGGTCTCCATTGTGGCTGGGAACGCCCATTTCGGAGGCTCCTAGGGTCCCCATCGATCAGCATCCAGTGAGCAGAGCAGAGGGTGCGGACCACAGGTAAAGGAACTGGGGCTCCATGGCACAGGGTGGAGCAGGGAACCCCGTATTTTGCCCTCTCTGTTGCACAGTCTCGGAGTCCCCTAAACTGGTGGTCACAGAAAGGCCTTGCCACTGGGTCAAGGCCTTTACCACTTTACCCCTTCGCATAAAGCTCAGACCCACGTAGTTTTCCAAAGCAGCCTAGAGCCTGCAGCGAGGTCCCCAGGAAGTACAAGGGATTGACCCTGCCTGGTGATCTCACCTGCTGGGACTCCACAACCTATACTCTGGCCGGCTGGCCCAGCCCTGCTACCAGCAGTTTGCATCCCAGAGGGCCTTGACCACCTGCTGGGATGGAACAGGGAAGGGTGCACGAATTGCACCCTAGAAACTTAGTACAGTGCATGGATTTAAAAAACTGGTGGCCACTCAGGCAGAAAAAAAGGGAGGAGGGCACATTGCTGCACTTTAATGGTGGAATCTGTGGCTGTCCTGGCTGAGAGGGGGCCTTACATGGGGACCCTGTGCAATAAGTGTGGTGTTTTAGAACTCAATAAATAGAACATGTAAAAATTTTAAATTATGTAGTGCTTTAATTAAAAAAAGAAGCCTCCAAGTTTTTTTATTTAGCAAATTGAGGTCTAAAAATTGAAGGCCTATTTTCCTTCCACTGTTTACATTCTATGAAGAAATGTGAGGGTTTTTTTTTAAGAAAAGAGTCAGAAAAGTGAGGGAAACAGAAAGCCCAGAGGTGCCCCTGTAGTTTGGTGAAGGCCTTAGGAGGTCACTTGTAAATGCTGCTGGCTGTCGGGAGGCAGTCTCTTCCTGTGGCTGAGGGGCACAGAGCTCTGCAAGCTTGCCCTTTTCATGGATGTTCATGTTTGTGGAAATCCAGCTTGGAGCCATCTCCTGATGTGTAAGAACTTCCCAGACTAGACCCCTAGGCAGATCCCTTAGGGCCAGGGACTCCTTTCCTTCATTGTATTTATCTGTTTGACTGAAAAGCAGCGATGACATTTTTCTTTAAATCTGGTCTATCATTCAAGCCTTGGAGTAATATTTCCCATCCCTCTTGATAGGCTTGGGTTCCAGGAATGAATTATAGTCAGTTGTCCATTGCCGGGAGCAGCATGGGGAATCCCACTCGTGGCAAAGGTCACGAGGAAGAGGCCTGACAGGCAAAGGCGAGAACAGGCCTCGAGGGAACCTCCCTGGACCTTCTTGAGCATTCACCCCAAAAATTGTCTCTCTGCCTTATTTCATTATGGCCTTTCACCAACTCTTCTGACATTAACCGGAGGCTATCCCCATCACCTTTCTCTGAATAGAGTTAACTTAGAGCTCCGGTTAATAAGTCTCCTTGGCATAACAAGAGTGTTTCCAGTCCCAAAACTCCTCTGATGGCTCTCTAGCCTGCTTGGCAAGTTTATCCGGCCTCTTACAACCACGCATATGATTGTTCACAGCCTCCCAACCGTGGAGAGGCACGAGACGCTGTAAACTTTCTAAATACAGTCTTTTGAGAAGTTAGAAATTATTAGTGTAGTATTAGTGCATTGTTAGAAATATACTGGTGGAAGGTTTCATTGTTGAGCCAATATTTGCTGCCAAGTCTCCGTATCCCTTGTCCATATATACATTAATTGATATAACTGGCATATGGGAAAATAAGTAATAACCTTTGATATTAATCACGTTAGACCTTAGGCTAGTAGATTCTTTTCTTGATTATAGCCCACTGCACCTTTGCCCTGTAGGAATGCAACTTTATCTGGTGCCTTCAGAGTGTGGTGCCTGGTTTAAGAAAAATCACCCTTGGAAAAAATAAGTTTTATGGTTGACTGACCATTATCAGAAAGAAAGGGTCATAAAATGTTAGCAGGCCCCCTGGCCAGAGATGATGTAAAACCACCTAAGACCTTTTGTATGCATGCATAAAGAGTGCCTGGTCTCGATAAGGGTCAGGTCTGTTGACCCCCACATGACTTTGTATTATCCATTGATCTCTATGTACAACTTAAAGTATAAAAACTTTCCTGAAAATTAAGAGATGGGCAATTACTGGAAAGACTGGTTTCCCCCCGTGTCTTATTTTCTTCTTTCATTTTCAGGCTAATTCCCATCTGGAGCACAGAGGCTCACTGTGTATACTTGTTTCCCCGAGCTTCCAAGACCCACACGAGAGGGAGCCCAAGGCGAGGCACCCTCCACTATTCAAGTGGGCGCCTGTGGCCTACGTAGACAGTGCAAGTCCCTCGTCTCGGGGCTTTATTGGTTCTCCTGTGTAAACCAAGGAATTTCAGCCTCTTTTCTCCTCTATTTTCTCCACTACACTATTCTTTCCTAATCTCTCTATCTCTAAATAAATAACCTTATCTAATCACCAATGCCGTCCCTGCTTCGAATTCCCTGGATCCACCGAGCCTGGACCCCAGTAGTCCATGATTTTACAGATGAGGAAACTGAGACCTAGAGAGGGTGGAGGAAGGGAGAATGGGATACCCTTCCAGGGACTGCCAGGAGCCAGTGTGAGGAATCCCACCCGTGACAAGGTCATGTGGCAGAGGCCTGATGGGCAAGGCGAGTCAAGCCTCAGGTTTTACCCCTGGTATTTCCTGAGCATGTACCCCCAAAATAAGAATCTGCCTGCCTTGTACTTTTCCACTCTTCTGACACACTCTGGAAAAAGTTAACTCAGGGCATTAGTTTTCTGCATTTGAAAGGGTGTTTCAATCCAAAATCCCTCTGATGACTTTCTAGCCTTCCTACAGGACTCGTACAGCTGCTCATGTGATTGTTTGCAGCCTCCCAACTGCGGGAGGCACAGGAAGCTTAAAACATCCTAGGAATGTAGGGGCTTCCGAGGAGTCAAAATCATTAGAATAGGACTGATTAAAGGTTTCATTTGTTGAGCCAACACTTGCTGCCAAATTTTCATATCTTTTATTTGTAGATATAGTTGGTATTTAGAAAAACAGGTAGTAGACCTGGTATTAGCAACATTAGATCTTTGAGTTAAGTACTTTCTTTGTTATAACCCACTGCATCTTTGTTCTACAGGGATGTAATTTATTTAGTACTTTGAGGATGATGCAGAGTAAAGAAAAAACACTTCTAGGGAAAAGGAGTTTTCTGGTTGATAGACAATTATCCAGGAAGAGAGCCATAAAAATGTTAACAGGCCTCTTGGCCAGAAGATAATGTAATCCACCTGAGACCTTTTGTATACGGGAAGATATGCAAAAAGAAAGTCTGGTCTCAGTGAGGGTCAGGCCTGCTGCCCCTGCATAACTCTGCATATTCCATTATTTCTTTATGTACAACTTGGGGTATATAAGCTGATTTTGAAAGTGGAGTCTTTGGAGTCTTGCACCGATACTGGGCTTCCCCATGTCTTTCTTTTCTCCCCTTTTTTGCTGAATTCCCATCTGGAGTGGGGAGGCTCACCACATATATTTACTTGCCCTGGCTTCTAAGACCCACGTGAAAGGGAGCCTAAGGTGGGGCATCCTTTGATATTCAAGTGGGTGCCGGTGGCCTAATATAGATGGTGCAAACCTCTTGTCTCGAGGTTTTATTGCTTTTCCCCGTAAACCAAGTTATTCAGCCTGTTTTACTCCACCTAAGTTTCCTACTATACTATTTCTTCCTAATCTAATTTTATATTTATAAATAAATAAGTTTTTCCTTGCCAACGCTGTCCCCGCTTCGAATTCCCTGGATCCACCAGGGCTGGACTCTGGCAAGGAACCCTGGCTCCTGGGTTTTTAATGAGCTTCCTACCCAGCATGGTCATTAATTGGCAAGTGTTGACATTGAGAATAAACTATTGGTGGAAATGTAAAAGGCTTTTTTAAAGAATGTGCCTACCAGCTGGGCATCTTATGGAGTATTTTCATTGTACTCCCCAACCCTTGGAAAGTGCTGAACACAGATCAGATGTGTCATCATTTTTATTGAACAAGTTCAATTTAACACAATTATATCTATAGTGTCAGCAACATTATGATATATATTAGAACAGTGATCATCATAGTTGGTACTTCATGCATCAGTAAAGAAAGAAAACTTTTTCTTAGGAAGGCTGTAACAGAACTGATAAGTTTTAAGTTTAACCCACAAGGATATTAAAAAAAATGAAACAAATCTCTCCGATCATCACCAAGGCTCTCGGAGGTCTTTTGAGGACCCCACACAAGGGAGGGTCTACCTCTTGGGACACCGCTGCTTCAGCATCTCCCTAAGCCAGCAACCTGGGACAGCTGAGTACACTTGAAGTTCCTTCCTTGACCTCGGGAGTTTTTTTGAAAGACAATTTTTTTTGACAGACAGGGGTGGGGGAAGGTTTTGGGATATTTCAAGTGGCAGTCTATTTATTGTGGCACTGTATTTCTATTTCTGTTCCCTGGTGGCTCAGTTGGTAAAGAGTCTACCTGCAGTGTGGGAGACCGCAGGTTCAACCCTGGGTTGAGAAGATCTCCTGAAGAAGGAAATGACAGCCCACTCCAGTATTCTTGCCTGAAGAATTCAATGGACCTGAGGAGTCTTGTGGCTACAGTCAACAGGGTCACAAAGTGTTGGACATGACTGAGTGACCAAACACTTATTTCTATTATTTCATCAGCTCCACCTCAGTTCATCAGGCATTCGATCCTAGAGGTTGGGGGCCCCTGCTTTAGTTCCCTCTTTCATCTTCTACACAGCTCCAGCCTCTCTTCCTCCTCCTCTTCCACCTGCAGAACTACCTGCTGGGCTTCTCTGAATGTGGCTAAGAATCTCCTGCCCTCACTTCCTTGTCTCTGAGTCCCTTCTCCTAATTGGGTTTCCCTGATCTCCATTTAGGCACTTTTGCCCCCATGTGGTGCTAGTGGTAAAAGAACCTCCCAACCAATGCAGGAATTCGATCCCTGGATTGGGAAGATCCCCTGGAGGAGGGAACGGCAACCACTCCAGTATTCTTGCCTGGAAAATTCCCATGGACCGAGGAGCCTGGCGGGCTCTGACAGTCAAGACGTGACTGAAGCAACTTAGCCACAGCATACCAGAGGATGTTTGAACTGCAGACTCATGTGATTGTTTTGGCTCCTTGGAGTCCCTTGTCATTCCACGTGTATGTTATGGTCCGCTTGTGTATTGCTTCCTATGGGCCTAGAGAGGGTTTATTGCTTTCTACGGGCCTAGAGAGGGTAACAGGCAAGAAGGCCAGGAGTCTGCAGACAGAGAAAATAGCCTGCAAGTATCAGACTTTTTTAAAATCTCTCTTTTAAGAGGCAGGAGGAAACAAACTAGTGTTGCATTTTTCCCCTTCTCAATACGAATTTAAAAGGAGGTTTCTTTGAAAATTCTGTGTTGCCATGATGACTCCTGGCTCCACCTGAATTTAACTCTTCTCAAACCTTTGAGCTAAGCAATGTATTTTTCTTATGGAAATGTTTGTCTTAAGGAACATTAATGTACTATGTATTTACCCAAGACTCTGTCTTCAGGTCGGTTCCTCCTAAAGGCTCAGAACCGACTTGACAAACCAGTGTGTCTTACTCATACCTTGTTCTCCTAATCTATATTAATTAAACTATATATTTGCTTGGAAATCTGCCTTTCTTCAAGATTCATGTCCATCATTTTATGGCCTCTGAACTGGAGCCTCCATCTCCTTCTGACCTCTCCAGAGTCCTGGTTGGTGGTAGCTTGTTAGTTCCTTGTTCCTTACCAGGAACTTCTGTTGTAAGATGACTTCTGCAAGTGTTTTCTTTTTCCTGTTGCCTGTCAAGGGTGGGTGGTCAGTGGTTCATTTAACAGTTTGTTTTGGTTCTCTGTGTAAGGCCTCCACAGAGTAAATGTATACAATTATAAAAGTCAATGTTTTAAATAATTTATATTAATAATTCGGTAAGTTGGCTTTTTTGTTGTGTGTAAGAACTGATCACCAGACCAAAGGTCATGTATTCTTTTGTTGTTTTCCAAAATTTTTATAGTTTTTTAAATGGAATCACCTTGTTGCAAAGTTTGTGTTTATGTTCATTTCATATGTTTTTTTTTAGTTGATTGACCATTGCTTTACAATATTGGTTTGATTAGTCATACACCCAATGAATTAACCATAGGTGTACCTATGTCCCTTGCTCTTGAATCTCCCTCCCACGTCCCACCCATTCCGCCTCTCTAGGTTATAACAGAGCCCTAGTTTGAGTTCCCTGAGTCATACAGCAAATTCCCACTGGTTGTCTATTTACAAATGTTGGTGACTATGCATCCATGCTGCTCGCTCCATTCATCTCACCCTCTCCCTCTTGTTCCCCACCCTTGTCTGTAACTCTGTTCTCTATGCCTGCATCTCCATCACTGCTATGTGAGTCATGCTGTTGTGACTGTGACGCAGAAGTATCCATTTTTTCAGCCCCCTTCCCAAACCTTTTGGGTACATAGCATGAACTAGAACTGAACTACGTATTTATTCCATGTGTTCGTTTTGGAGTCATTTCTGTAATGTCTTACACAGTGGCAGCACCATTTAATATACTTTTTTGTGTGGTAGAATACTGTTGAAGCTTTTGAATATACCGCTGTGTTGCATATTCAGTCACCCACGATGGACATTTGAATGGTTCTACCTTTGAGCTATTGTGAATAATGTCAGTATGAATATTTGTGTGCCAGTTTTTGTTTGAATTAATAACAAATACATAGTACTATATATGAAAGAAACCACAAGGACCTACTGTACAGTTTAGGAAACTGTATTGAATATCTTATGATAATGTATAATGGAATAGAATCTTGCCGGGAGCCAGCGTGAGGAATCCCACCCGTGACAAGGTCATGCGGCAGAGGCCTTGATGGGCAAGGCGAATCAGGCCTCAGGGTTTCCCTTGGTATTTCCTGCGCATGTACCCCCAAAATAAGAATCTCCCTGCCTTATTGTGCTTTTTACTTTTCTGATACTCTCTGGAAAAAGTTAATTCAGGGCTTCAGTCTCCTGCAAAAGAATTCTCAGCTTAAAACCCCCTCTGATAACTCTCTAGCTTGCCTAACAGTTCCCCCGGACTTTTTACAGCTTGTGAATTGTTTACAGTCTCCCAACCGCGAGAGGCACAGGAAGCTTAAAACATCCTAGAGATGCAGGGGCTTCCGAGGTGTCAAGATCATTAGAATATAACTGATTAAGTGTTTCATTGTTGTGCCAATACTTGCTGCCAAATTTTCAGATCTTTTAATTGTTGATATAGTTGGTATATAGAAAAAATAAGTAGCAACATTAGATCTTTGAGTTAAGTACCTTCTTGTTATAATCCACTGTGCTTTTGTTCTATAGAGATGTAACTTTAGTGCTTTAAGGAGATGCAGATTAAAGAAAAAAACTTCAGAGGAAACGAGATTAACATTCATTAAGGAAGAAAGACAAAAAGTGTTAGCAAGCCTCTTGGCCAGAAGATAATGTAAATCACCTGAGACCTTGTGTATACAAAAAGATACACAAAAAGGGTCAGGACTGCTGCCCCTGCATGACTCTGTATCTTCCATTATGTAAAATTTAGGGTACATAAACACTTTTTAAATAATAAAGAGGAGGGGGTTTTGCACAAGCCTGGCCTCCCCCGTGTCAATTCTTTCTCTTGCTCCCTCTCCCTCCTCTCCTTTTCAGGCTTATCCCTTGGAACACGGAGGCTCACCGAGTCTACTTACTTGCCCAGGCTTCTGAGACCACGCGAGAGGGAGCCCAAGGCGGGGGCACCCTCCGCTATTCAAGCGGGTGCCTGTGGCCCAACATAGACGGTGCAAGTTCCTTGTCTGGAACTTTATTGGTTTTCTACGTAAAGCAATTTAATCAGCCTCTTTTCTCCACTCATTTTCCTACTACACTGTTTTTTCCTAATCTAATTTTATATTTCTAATTAAATAAATTTTTCCTCGCCTATCCGTCTCCCCTTCGAATCACCCTGGATCCACCGGGGCAGGACTCTGGCAGAGTCTCAAAAGGAATATATTAAAAAGACATAATAACCATGATAATCATTGTGCCAACACTATGAGTTATCATAGCACTACTCAACGTGTATTTATACATGCCACTCAAATATTCACATCTGTAAGTATGTTATAAAAAATTGTATAAAAAATCAAGAATTCAAACAGAGAATAATAAACTTCCTGTCATTGCTCATCATCATTTATGCACTATTACTACCTGCAAAACTCATTGTATAAGTGCTGGACTAGGAATTGACATTCGTGTAAACCAAGAGATTCTGATGGTGTAAGGAACTATAACTTATTGAATTCCTTAATGAAGGGTTGTAGAACTCTATGTACATGAAGTGAATGCAAGTCAGTTTAATTGAGCCACATTCTTACTAGAGTGATAAGCTTCCACCCCACCCAACCTTAGTTCTCAATTAAATCCCACAGTCCTCTGGCCTCAAATGTCTGTTTCCTGCCATCACAGAAAGAAAGAATGAGGAAGTCTGACA
>NW_017212783.1:0-16242 GCF_001704415.2 Capra hircus
GGGAGGAAAGCGCACGTGGGGCTACGTGCCACTCGAGAGGGGACTGTCATCCGCCTGCCTCCCCTGGGAGACTCCAGAAGTACCCCAAGATCCATGTCAGAACTGGAGTGGAATCCTCAGGTTCCGGCACCGACTCCACAAAAGGTCTTAGGCCCGGAGTAGACGGGAGAGGAATCAGTAGAGGCCCCGAGCAACTCGCATGGGGACGGGCCTTTCCTGAGGCACCAGAGCGGGTCCCTGAGGTCCCCGTCGTAAGCCGAGAGCACCTGGCGGCAACTCGAGAAAATCCAGGAGGTTCTCCCTCCAGGCGAGATGAGGCCCATTTCCGCTGAGGCGTCTCAAGGCTATCACACCTAACCTCTGGAACTTCCAAAGGGTCCTTCACACCTTGCTGCAACTCAAGAAGTTCCCCGACATACCAGTCTCCACTCGAGAGGAAGCACGAGAGTCCCGCCCACATCCAAAGGAGCCCCGTTTCCGCCTCCTAGCTCGAGAGGAGGGATCCTTTCCCTGCGTGGTCGGGAAAGAATTCCCGGCGTTCCCGTTGCATCTCAAGTGCAGGCGCTCTCCCACAGGAAAGGTGAGAGGAACTCCAGGTCATGCCACCATTCCCAGAGTCCCCAGATGTCTCAGTCCATTCCAGGGAAACCTGTTTTCCCTGCACTGGCCTCGACTTTCAAGCCGAGGATGCGATTCACACCACGGTGGCACGTGGGACAGCCCTGTGGGAAAGCCTCGTGGGAAAGGCCTCGTGGGAAAGCCTCCGAGGGAAAGCCACAGATCCCTTGATCCACGCGAAGGGAAGCGTGACACTGCTGCTACAGCTCGGGAGGAAAGCGCACGTGCATGCCCCCACTCGAGACGAGGACTGACTCCCCTGGGGAGACTCCAGAAAGTACCCCAAGATTCCATGTCAGCACTGGAGAGGAGATCCTCAGGTTCCGGCACCGACTCCACACAAGGTCTTAGGCCCCGGCATCGACGGGTGAGGAATCCCGAGAGGCCCCCTGGGCAACTCCATGGGGACTGGCCTTTCCTGAGGCCACCAGAGCGGGTACCCTGAGGTCCCCGTCGTAAGTCGAGGCACCTGCCGTAACTCGAGAAAATCCAGGAGGTTTCTCCCTGCAGGCGAGATGAGGCCCATTTCCGCTGAGGCATCTCGAGGCTAATCATACCTAACCTCTGGAACTTCCAAAGGGTCCTTCACACCCTTGCTGCAACTCAAGAAGTTCCCCGACATACCGTCTCCACTCGAGAGGAAGCACGGAGAGTCCCGCCCACATCCAGAGGAGCCCCTATTCCGCCAACTAGCTCGAGAGGAGGGATCCTTTCCCTGCGTGTTCGGGAAAGAATTCCCGGCATTCCCGTCGCATCTCAAGAGAGGCGCTCTCCACAGGAAAGGCGAGAGGAACTCCAGGGTCGTGTCACCATTCCACAGAGTCCCCAGATGACTCAGTCCATTCCAGGGAAACCTGTTTTCCCTGGCACTGCCTCGAATTTCAAGCCGAGGATCAACTCACACCACGGTGGCACGAGGGACAGCCCTGTTGGAAAGCCTCGATGGAAAGCATCTGGGAAAGCCTCGAGGGAAAGCCACAGATCCCTTGATCCACGCGAAGGGAAGCGTGACACTGCTGCTACAGCTCGGGAGGAAAGCGCACGTACATGCCCCACTCGAGACGAGGACTGACTCCCCTGGGGAGACTCCAGAAGTTCCCCAAGATCCATGTCAGCACTGGAGAAGGAACCCTCAGGTTCCGGCACCGACTCCACACAAGGTCTTAGGCCCTGGCATCGACGGGAGAGGAATCCCGAGAGGCCCCAAGCAACTATCCATGGGGACTGGCCTTTCCTGAGGTCCACCAGAGCGGGTCCCTGAGGTACCCCGTTCAGTAAGTCGAGTGCACATGCTGCCGAACTCGAGAAAATCCAGGAGGATTCTCTCCTCCAGGCGAGATGAGGCCCATTTCCGCTGAGGCGTCTCGAGGCTAATCACACCTAACCTCTGGAACTTCCAAAGGGTCCTTCACACCCTTGCTGCAACTCAAGCAGTTCCCCGACATACCCGTCTCCACTCGAGAGGAAGCACGAGAGTCCGCCCACAATCCAGAGGAGCCCCGTTTCGCCTCCTACCTCGAGAGGAGGGATCATTTCTCTGCGTGGTCGGGAAAGAATTCCCGGCGTTCCTGGTCGCATCTCAAGAGAGGCGCTCTCCAACAGGAAAGGGAGAGGAACTCCAGGTCCGTGCCACCATTCCCATAGTCCCCAGATGTCTCAGTCCATTCCAGGGAAACCTGTTTTCCCTGCACTGTCTGCGACTTTCAAGCCGAGGATCGACTCACACCACGGTGGCACGTGGGAGACAACTGTGGAAACCTCGTGGGAAAGCCCTATGGGAAAGCCTCGTGGGAAAGCCTCGTGGGAAAGCCTCGTGGGAAAGCCACAGATCCCTGATCCACGCGAATGGTAAGCGTGGCACTGCTCTACAGCTCGGGAGGAAAGTTTACTGTGCATGCCCCCACTCGAGACGAGGACTGACTCCCCTGGGGAGACTCCAGAAGTACCCCAAGATCCATGATCAGCACTGGAGAGATCATCCTCAGGTTCCGGCACTGACTGCCACAGAAGGTCTTAGGCCCGGATCGACGGGAGAGGAATCTCGAGAGGCCCCCGAGCAACTTGCATGGGGAATGGCCTTTCCTGAGGCCACCAGAGCGGACCCTGAGGTCTCCCGTCATAAGTCGATGGCACCTGCAGCAACTCGAGAATATCCAGGAGGTTCTCCCCTCCAGGCGAGATGAGGCCCATTTCCGCTGAGGCGTCTCCGAGGCTAATCACACCTAACCTCTGGAACTTTCAAAGGTCCTTCACACCCTTGCTTCAACTCAAGAAGTTCCCCGACATAACCCGTCTCCACTCGAGAGGAAGCATGAGAGTCCCGCCACATCCAGAGGAGCCCCGTTTCCGGCCTCTAGCTCGAGAGGAGGGATATTTCCCTGCGTGTCGGGAAAGAATTCCCGGCGTTCCCGTCCCATCTTCAAGAGGAGGAGCTCTCCACAGCAAAGGCGAGAGGAACTCCAGGGTCGTGCCACCCATTCCCAGAGTCCCCCAGATGTCTCAGTCCATTTCCAGGGAAACCTGTTTTCCCTGCACAGCCCTCGACTTTCAAGCGAGGATCGACTCACACACAGGTGGCACGTGGGATAGCCATGAGGGAAAGCCTCGTGGGAAAGTCTCGTGGGAAAGCCTCGAGGGAAAGCCACAGATCCCTTGATCCACGCGGAAGCGTGACACTGCTGCTAGCAGCTCGGAAGGAAAGCGCACGTGCATGCCCCCACTCGAGACGAGGACTGACTCCCTGGGGAGACAACAGAAGTACCCCAAGATCCATGTCAGCACTGGAGAGGAATCCTCAGGTTCCGGCCACCACTCCACACAAGGTCTTAGGCACCAGCGTCGACGGAGAGGAATCCCGAGAGGCCCCAGAGCAACGCGCATGGGGACTGGCCTTTCCTGAGGCCACCAGAGCGGGTCCCTGAGGTCACCGTCATAAGTCGAGAGCACCAGCCCCAACTCGAGTAAATCCAGTAGGTTTTCCCTTAAAGGCGAGATGAGGCCAATTTCCGCTGAGGCGTCTCGAGGCTAATCACACCTAACCTCTGGAAATTCCAAAGGGTTATTCACACCCTTGCTGCCACTCAAGAGTTCCCGACATACCCGTCTCCACTCGAGAGAAGCACGAGAGTCCCGCCCACATCCAGAGGAGCCCCGATTCCGCCTCCTAGCTCGAGAGGAAGGGACCATTCCTGCGAGGTCTTGAAAGAATTCCCGGCATTCCAGTCGCATCTCAGGAGGATGCGCTCTCCACAGGAAAGGCGAGAGGAACTCCAGGTTCGTGTCACCATTCCCAGAGAACCCCAGATATCTCAGTCCATTCCAGGGAAACATGTTCTCCCTGAACTGCCTCGAATTTCAAGCCGAGGATCGACTCACACCACAGTGGCACGTGGGATAGACCCTTGGGATAGCCTCGTGGGAAAGCCTCAGTGGGAAAGCCTCGGAGGGAAAAGCCACAGATCCCTTGATCCATGCGAAGGGAAGCGTGGACACTGCTGCTACAACTCGGGAGGAAAGCCCACGTGCATGCCTCCACTCGAGATGAGGACTGACTCCCCTGGGGAGTCTCCAGAAGTACCCCAAGATCCCATGTCAGCACTGGCAGAGCGAATCCTTCAGGTTCCTGGCACCGACTCCACACATGGTCTTAAGGCCCCTAGCATCGACGGGTGAGGAATCTCCGATAAGGACCCCGAGCAACTCGCATGGGGAACTGGCCTTTCCTGAGGCCACCAGAGGGGATCCCTGACGTCCCCGTCGGATAAGTCGAGAGCACGTGCCGGACAAGCTCGAGAAAATCCCAGGAGGTGCTCCCTAGAGGCTAGATGAGGTTCATTTCCGCTAAGGGCGTCTCAAGGGCTAATCACACCTAACCTCTGGAACTTCCAAAGGGTCCTTCACACCCTTGCTGACAACTCCAAGAAGTTCCCCCGGACAACCCGTCTCCACTCGACAGGAAGCACGAGAGTCCCGCCCACATCCAGAGGAGCCCCGTTTCCGCCTCCTAGGTCGAGAGGAGGGATCCTTTCCCTGCGTGGTCGGGAAAGAATTCCAGCGTTCCCGTCGCATCTCAAGAGGAGGAGCTCTCCACAGGAAAGCGAGAAGAACTCCAGGGTCGTACCACCATTCCCAGAGTCCCCCAGATGTCTCAGTCCAATTCCAGGGAAACCTGCCTGCCGCTCGACTTTCAAGCCGAGGATCGACTCACACCACGGTGGCACGTGGGACAGCCCTGTGGAAAGCCTCATGGGAAAGCCTCGTGGAAAAGCCTCGAGGGAAAGCCCCTGATCCCTTGATCCACGAGAAGGGAAGCGTGACACTGCTGCTACAGATCGGGAGGAAAGCGCCGTGCATGCCCCACTCGAGACGAGGACTGACTCCCCTGGGGAGACTCCAGAAGTACCCCAAGATCCATGCCAGAACTGGAGAGGAATACTCAGGTTCCAACACCGACTCCACACAAGGTCTTAGGCTCCGGCATCGCCGTGAGAGGAATCCGAGAGGCCCCGGAGCAACTCGCATGGGGACTGGCCTTTCCTGAGACCACCAGAGCGGGTCCCTGAGGTCCCCGTCGTCAGTCCGAGAGCACCTGCCGCAACTCGAGAAAATCCAGGAGGTTCTCCCGTCCAGGTGTGATTAGGCCCATTTCCGCTGAGGCGTCTCGAGGCTAATCACACCTAACCTCTGGAACTTCCAAAGGGACCCACACACCCATGCTGCAACTCAAGAAGTTCCCCGACATACCCGTCTCCACTCGAGAGGAAGCACGAGAGTCACGCCCACATCCAGAGGAGCCCAGTTTCCGCCTCATAGCACAAGAGGAGGGATCCTTTCCCTGCGTGGTCGGGAAAGAATTCCCGGCGTTCCCGTCGCATCTCAAGAGGAGGCGCTCTCCACAGGAAAGGCGAGAGGAACTCCAGGGTCGTACCACCAACGCAGAATCCCCCAGATGTCTCAGTCCATTCCAGGGAAACCTGTTTTCCCTGCACTGCCTCGACTTTCAAGCCGAGGATCGACTCACACCACGGTGGCACGTGGGACAGCCCTGAGGGAAAGCCTCGTGGGAAAGCCTCGAGGGAATGCCTCGAGGGAATGCCACAGATCCCTTGATCGACGCGAAGGAGAAGCGTGACACTGCTGCTACAGCTCGGGAGGAAAGCGCACGTGCATGCCCCCACTCCAGACGAGGATTGACTCCCCTGGGGAGACTCCAGAAGAACCCCAGGATCCATATCAGCACTGGAGAGGAATCCTCAGGTTCCGGCACCGACCTCACACAAGGACTTGGGGCTCGGCATCGAGAGGAGAGGAATCCCGAGAGGCCCCGAGCAACTCGCATGGGGACTGGCCTTTCCTGAGGCCACCAGAGCGGGTCCCTGAGGTCACCGTCGTAAGTCGAGAGCACCTGACGCAACACGAGAAAATCCAGGTGGTTCTCCCCTCCAGGCTAGATGAGGCCCATTCCCCTGAGGCGTCTCGAAGCTAATCAAACCTAACCTCTGGAACTTCCAAAGGGTCCTTCACACCCTTGCTGCAACTCAAGTAGTACCCCGACATACCCGTCTCCACTCTAGAGGAATCGCGAGAGTCCCGCCCACATCCAGAGGAGCCCCATTTCCGCCTCCTAGCTCGAGAGGAGGGATCCTTTCGCTGCGTGGCGGGGAAAGAATTCCCGGCATTCCCGTCGCATCTCAAGAGGAGGCCCTCTCCACAGGAAAGACGAGAGGAACTCCAGGGTCGTGCCACCATTCCCCGAGTCCCCCAGATGTCTCAGTCCATTCCAGGGAAACCTGTTTTCCCTGCACTGCCTCGACTTTCAAGCCGAGGATCGACTCAAACCACGGTGGCACGTGGGACAGCCCTGTGGGAAAGCCTCGTGGGAAAGCCTCGTGAAAAGCCTCGAGGGAAAGCCCCTGATCCCTTGATCCACGAGAAGGGAAGCGTGACACTGCTGCTACAGATCGGGAGGAAAGCGCCCGTGCATGCCCCCACTCGAGACGAGGACTGACTCCCCTGGGGAGACTCCAGAAGTACCCCAAGATCCATGCCAGAACCGGAGAGGAATACTCAGGTTCCAACACCGACTCCACACAAGGTCTTAGGCTCCGGCATCGCCGTGAGAGGAATCCCGAGAGGCCCCGGAGCAACTCGCATGGGGACTGGCCTTTCCTGAGACCACCAGAGCGGGTCCCTGAGGTCCCCGTCGTCAGTCGAGAGCACCTGCCGCAACTCGAGAAAATCCAGGAGGTTCTCCCGTCCAGGTTTGATTAGACCATTTCCGCTGAGGCGTCTCGAGGCTAATCACACCTAACCTCTGGAACTTCCAAAGGGACCCACACACCCATGCTGCAACTCAAGAAGTTCCCCGACATACCCGTCTCCACTCGAGAGGAAGCACGAGAGTCACGCCCACATCCAGAGGAGCCCAGTTTCCGCCTCATAGCACAAGAGGAGGGATCCTTTCCCTGCGTGGTCGGGAAAGAATTCCCGGCGTTCCCGTCGCATCTCAAGAGGAGGCGCTCTCCACAGGAAAGGCGAGAGGAACTCCAGGGTCGTACCACCAACGCAGAATCCCCCAGATGTCTCAGTCCATTCCAGGGAAACCTGTTTTCCCTGCACTGCCTCGACTTTCAAGCCGAGGATCGACTCACACCACGGTGGCACGTGGGACAGCCCTGAGGGAAAGCCTCATGGGAAAGCCTCGAGGGAATGCCTCGAGGGAATGCCACAGATCCCTTGATCGACGCGAAGGGAAGCGTGACACTGCTGCTACAGCTCGGGAGGAAAGCGCACGTGCATGCCCCCACTCCAGACGAGGACTGACTCCCCTGGGGAGACTCCAGAAGAACCCCAGGATCCATATCAGCACTGGAGAGGAATCCTCAGGTTCCGGCACCGACCTCACACAAGGACTTGGGGCTCGGCATCGAGAGGAGAGGAATCCCGAGAGGCCCCCGAGCAACTCGCATGGGGACTGGCCTTTCCTGAGGCCACCAGAGCGGGTCCCTGAGGTCACCGTCGTAAGTCGAGAGCACCTGACGCAACACGAGAAAATCCAGGTGGTTCTGCCCTCCAGGCTAGATGAGGCCCATTTCCCCTGAGGCGTCTCGAAGCTAATCACACCTAACCTCTGGAACTTCCAAAGGGTCCTTCACACCCTTGCTTGCAACTCAAGTAGTACCCCGACATACCCGTCTCCACTCTAGAGGAATCGCGAGAGTCCCGCCCACATCCAGAGGAGCCCCATTTCCGCCTCCTAGCTCGAGAGGAGGGATCCTTTCCCTGCGTGGCCGGGAAAGAATTCCCGGCATTCCCGTCGCATCTCAAGAGGAGGCCCTCTCCACAGGAAAGACGAGAGGAACTCCAGGGTCGTGCCACCATTCCCCGAGTCCCCCAGATGTCTCAGTCCATTCCAGGGAAACCTGTTTTCCCTGCACTGCCTCGACTTTCAAGCCGAGGATCGACTCAAACCACGGTGGCACGTGGGACAGCCCTGTGGGAAAGCCTCGTGGGAAAGCCTCGTGAAAAGCCTCGAGGGAAAGCCCCTGATCCCTTGATCCACGAGAAGGGAAGCGTGACACTGCTGCTACAGATCGGGAGGAAAGCGCCCGTGCATGCCCCCACTCGAGACGAGGACTGACTCCCCTGGGGAGACTCCAGAAGTACCCCAAGATCCATGCCAGAACCGGAGAGGAATACTCAGGTTCCAACACCGACTCCACACAAGGTCTTAGGCTCCGGCATCGCCGTGAGAGGAATCCCGAGAGGCCCCGGAGCAACTCGCATGGGGACTGGCCTTTCCTGAGACCACCAGAGCGGGTCCCTGAGGTCCCCGTCGTCAGTCGAGAGCACCTGCCGCAACTCGAGAAAATCCAGGAGGTTCTCCCGTCCAGGTTTGATTAGGACCATTTCCGCTGAGGCGTCTCGAGGCTAATCACACCTAACCTCTGGAACTTCCAAAGGGACCCACACACCCATGCTGCAACTCAAGAAGTTCCCCGACATACCCGTCTCCACTCGAGAGGAAGCACGAGAGTCACGCCCACATCCAGAGGAGCCCAGTTTCCGCCTCATAGCACAAGAGGAGGGATCCTTTCCCTGCGTGGTCGGGAAAGAATTCCCGGCGTTCCCGTCGCATCTCAAGAGGAGGCGCTCTCCACAGGAAAGGCGAGAGGAACTCCAGGGTCGTACCACCAACGCAGAATCCCCCAGATGTCTCAGTCCATTCCAGGGAAACCTGTTTTCCCTGCACTGCCTCGACTTTCAAGCCGAGGATCGACTCACACCACGGTGGCACGTGGGACAGCCCTGAGGGAAAGCCTCAGTGGGAAAGCCTCGAGGGAATGCCTCGAGGGAATGCCACAGATCCCTTGATCGACGCGAAGGGAAGCGTGACACTGCTGCTACAGCTCGGGAGGAAAGCGCACGTGCATGCCCCCACTCCAGACGAGGACTGACTCCCCTGGGGAGACTCCAGAAGAACCCCAGGATCCATATCAGCACTGGAGAGGAATCCTCAGGTTCCGGCACCGACCTCACACAAGGACTTGGGGCTCGGCATCGAGAGGAGAGGAATCCCGAGAGGCCCCCGAGCAACTCGCATGGGGACTGGCCTTTCCTGAGGCCACCAGAGCGGGTCCCTGAGGTCACCGTCGTAAGTCGAGAGCACCTGACGCAACACGAGAAAATCCAGGTGGTTCTGCCCTCCAGGCTAGATGAGGCCCATTTCCCTGAGGCGTCTCGAGCTAATCACACCTAACCTCTGGAACTTCCAAAGGGTCCTTCACACCCTTGCTGCAACTCAAGTAGTACCCCGACATACCCGTCTCCACTCTAGAGGAATCGCGAGAGTCCCGCCCACATCCAGAGGAGCCCCATTTCCGCCTCCTAGCTCGAGAGGAGGGATCCTTTCCCTGCGTGGCGGGAAAGAATTCCCGGCATTCCCGTCGCATCTCAAGAGGAGGCCCTCTCCACAGGAAAGACGAGAGGAACTCCAGGGTCGTGCCACCATTCCCGAGTCCCCCAGATGTCTCAGTCCATTCCAGGGAAACCTGTTTTCCCTGCACTGCCTCGACTTTCAAGCCGAGGATCGACTCAAACCACGGTGGCACGTGGGACAGCCCTGTGGGAAAGCCTCGTGGGAAAGCCTCGTGAAAAGCCTCGAGGGAAAGCCCCTGATCCCTTGATCCACGAGAAGGGAAGCGTGACACTGCTGCTACAGATCGGGAGGAAATTGCCCGTGCATGCCCCACTCGAGACGAGGACTGACTCCCCTGGGGAGACTCCAGAAGTACCCAAGATCCATGCCAGAACTGGAGAGGAATACTCAGGTTCCAACACCGACTCCACACAAGGTCTTATGCCCCGGCATCGCCGTGAGAGGAATCCTGAGAGGCCCCGGAGCAACTCGCATGGGACTGGCCTTTCCTGAGGCCACCAGAAGCGGGTCCCTGAGGTCCCCGTCGTCAGTCGAGAGCACCTACCGCAACTCGAGAAAATCCAGGAGGTTCTCCCGTCCAGGTGTGATTAGGCCCATTTCCGCTGAGGCGTCTCGAGGCTAATCACACCTAACCTCTGGAACTTCCAAAGGGACCCACACACCCTTGCTGCAACTCAAGAAGTTCCCCGACATACCCGTCTCCACTCGAGAGGAAGCACGAGAGTCACGCCCACATCCAGAGGAGCCCAGTTTCCGCCTCCTAGCACAAGAGGAGGGATCCTTTCCCTGCGTGGTCGGGAAAGAATTCCCCGGCGTTCCCGTCGCATTCAAGAGGAGGCGCTCTCCACAGGAAAGGCGAGAGGAACTCCAGGGTCGTACCACCACCAGATCCCCCAGATCTCTCAGTCCATTCCAGGGAAACCTGTTTTCCCTGCACTGCCTCGACTTTCAAGCCGAGGATCGACTCACACCACGGTGGCACGTGGGACAGCCCTGAGGGAAAGCCTCGTGGAAAGCCTCGAGGGAAATGCCTCGAGGCCCACGGGAGGCTTTCCCACGCAGGCTTTCCACGAGGGCGTCCCGCGCAGGCCCCTGGTGTGAAGTCGAATCCCGCTTGAAATTGCGGAAGGCAGTGACACAACAATCGGTTTCCCGTGGAAATGGAGTGAGACATCTTGGGGACTCGGGTGCGGAATGCTTGGCACGAAACCCTGGAGTTTCTCGCCTTTTCTGTGCGGACGGAGGCCCCTCTTGAAGCAAAATGCAGGGAAACGAGGGAATTCTTTCCCGACCAAAGCCAGGGGAGACTGGCATCCCCTCTCGAGCTAACGGAGCGGAGAAACGGGGCTCCTCTGGATTGTAAGCAGAACCCTTATGCCTTCCTCTGCGCAGTGAGAGCGGTAAGTGTTCGGGGAACTTGTTGAGTTGCCACGGAAGGTGTGAGAAAAAAAAAAAAAAAAAAAAAAAAAAAACGACCCTTTGGATTTCAGGTGTTAGATGTAATTAGCCTCGAGACACCTATCAGCCGGAAAAGGCCTCGCATCCTGCGCCTGGAGGGAGAAGCCTCCCTGGAATTTTTCCAGTTCTGCGGCCCAGGTGATGTCGACTTACGACGCGGACTCTCAGGGGACCCGCGAACTCCATAGACTGGCACCTGCCAGTAACAGGCCATCCCGTAATTCGGCGATGTTTGGGGGCCCGCTTCGGGATTCCTCTCACGCGATGCCGGGTGCCTAAGCACTTGTGTGGAGTCGGTTTTGGAACACTGAGCCTATCCACTCTGCGTTCTGGGCTGGATCTCTGGGGTACTTCTCTGAGTCTTCCCCAGGGCAGCAGCTCTCCTCGTGCATACGAGTCACGGAGCCCACTCGACCCACGCGCCGCACAGCTTTCCTCCCCGCGATCTGTAGCCAGAGTGCAACGCTTCCCTTCTCGTGGATCAAGGGATTCAGGGGCTATTCCCTACGGAGGCATTTCCAAGAGGCTATTTCCCACGAGACTTTTCCCACAGGTGCCCTGTCCACAGTTGCCACGCGTGGTGCATGAGCTCGATCCCTCGCCGCTTGAAAGCTCGCAGGCAGAGTGCAGGGAAAACAGAGAGTATATCCCTGGAATGGACTGACACATCTTGCGGGACTCTGGAAGGGCTGATGACCCGTGGAGTTCCTCTCGTCGTTCTGTGGAGAGCGCCTCCTCTTCGCAGATGCGAGGAGGGAATGCCGGAATGTCGTTCCCCGCACGCAGGGAAAGGATCCCTCCCTCTCGCAGGTATGGAGCGGAAATGGGGCTCTCTGGGATTTTGGGCGGGACTCTCGCCGCATTCCCTCTAGAGGTGCGAGACGGGTACTGTCGGCGGCTACTACCGGTTGCAGGCAAGGGGTGTGAAGGGACCCTTTGGAATTCAGAGGTTAGGTCCGTGATTGCCCTCTGAGATCGCGGCTCAGCGGAATGGGCCTCATGCTAGCCTGGAGGGGAGAACCCCGCGGATGTTTCTCGCTGTTGCGTCAGGCTGCTCTGACTTTACGAAGGTGACCTCAGGGGACCCGCTCTGGTGGCCTCAGGGAAGGCAGTCCCCATGCCGGCTTGCTCGGGCTCGGCGAGACCAAGTCTCGACCTCCTCCTCTCGATGCCAAGAAGCCCCAAAGTCCCTGTGTGAGCGTCAGGATAGAGTGCCGACAATGCAGGCACTCTCCTCCTCTCCCAAACTCAGTGATAATGATCTCTGAGAGCTGTACTTCTGGAGTCTCCCCCAGGACGTCAGATCCCTCGTCTGGCGTGGGGCGATGCACGGTCGTCTATCGCTCCTCACCCGAGCGTGTAGAGGCAGATGCACCAGCTTCCCTTCGCGTCGATCAAGGATCTGGCTGTGGCATTCCCTCGAGGCTATTCCCTCCGAGGCTTCCCACGAGGCCTTTCCCTCACGGGCGGTCCCACGTGGAGCCACACGTCTGCTGTGAGTCGATCACTTCGCACTGACAACTCTAGCACGTGCCCGAGGCTCGTCAGAAAACAGGCTTTCCCTGGAATTGACTGGAGACATGCTGGGAGATATGTCTGCCGTTGGCGTAGTACGACCAACTGGAGTTCCTCTCGCTTACCGTGTGCGAGCAGCCCGGCTGCAAACTCTTGAGCACCGACCGGAACAGCCCGGGAAATGTCTTTTTCCCGACACGCAGGAAAGCGATCCCTCCCTCTTGTGCTATGAGGCGGAACAACTGGCTCCTCTGGACTGGCGCTCGTGACTCTCGTCGCTTCCTTCGAGGTGGAGACGGTATGTCGGGGAATTCTATGAGCTTGCAGCATGCGGCTGTGTGGGCTCCCTTTGAGTCCAGGGTTAGGTGTGATTCGCCTCGCAGAGCCTCCCGAAGCCGGAAATGGGCCTAACCACACCTGGCGGGCGAGAACGCTCCTGGATTTTCTCTCAGAGTTCGGCGTAGTCGTGCTTCGGACTGACCGGGACCTCGGTGACCCCCTCTGGCTAAAGCCGAGTCCACGATTGCTCCGCTCTAGGATTTGATCATCACATTGAAGCGCCTATGCACTGCGGCATGCTAAGAGTCGCCCTCACATACGCCTGTCCGCGACTGAGGCCTAAACTGTGGAGTCGTGTTGAACCTGAGCTATTCCGTCTCCAGCTTTGGGCCCCGATGGCATCTTGGGGTACTTCTGGAGTACTCCCAGGGCGATCGTCACGCCTCTGCCTCTCGACGTGGCGGGCCATGTCACGGCAATTTGACTCCGCAATCTGTAGCAGCACGTGTCCGCCGCTTCCCCTTCTCGTTGGCATCAAGCGTCAGTCCAGGCCGTGGCTGTTTACCCTCCTACGCAAAGTTACCCTCAAACCGAGGCTTTCCCACGAGGCTTTTCCCACAGGGCTCGTCCACGTGAGCAACAACCGTGGTTTGAGTCGCATCTCGGCATTGCAAAGTGCGAGGCCAGGTGCAAGGGAAAACAGGTTTCGCCTGGAATGAACTGCAGACATCTGGGGGACTCGGGCGAATGGTGGCATGGCGACCCTTGGAGTCCTCTCGTCTTTCTGTGGAGAGGCGCCTGCCTCTTTGAGAGTGGGACGGGAACGCCGGGAATTCTTTCCCGCCGCCAAAGCGCAGGGAAGAGCGATCCCTGCCTTCGCCCCCTCTCCAGTCGTGGAAGGAGGCGGAATGCGGGTAACCTCCTGCGATGTGGGCGGGACTTACTCGCGATTCTACTTAGAGTGGAGACGGGATGTCGTCGGGGTAACTACTTGAGTTGCCCCAGCGGAAGGGTGCTGAAGCGACCCTTTGGAAAGTTCCAGAGGCTTACGTGCTGTGATTAGCTTCGAGACGTCTCACGGGGGAAATGGCGCCTCATCTAGCCTGGAGGGAGAACACCTGGATTTTCTCGCTTTGTTGCGTCAGTGCTCGAGCTTACGACGCGCTGACCTCAGGGACCCGCCTCTGGTGGTCAGGCAGGAAGGCCCCTCCCCTGCCTGTCCGCATGCGAGGTTGCTCGGGGCCCTCTCCGGGATTCCTCTCCTCTCGATGCCTGCACAACCCAAGTCGCCTTTGTGTGAAGGTCGGTGCAGCCGCATCCTCTCCTAACCAGCCACACACGTGGGAACCTGGGATTTCGTCTCACAGCCTGCCTTCGATATGCGATCCTGCTGGCGTCTCTCTGACGGGTATCACCCAGGCGGAGTCAGTCCTAACGCTCTGGAAGTCGGGGGCCATGCCACCGATGCAGCTTTCCTCCCCGCAAGCCCTGTAGCAAGGCAGCTGTCACGCTTCCTTCCCGTCGATCAACAGCGATCCCTGTGGCGTTCGCCTCGCGAGGCATTCCCTCGAGGTCTTTCGCATCCCTGGAGCGCAGGAAGTATTCCTCGAGCCCTGTCCCACAGTCTGCCACCGGTGGGTGTGAGTCGAATCCTCGGCTTGAAAGCTCGAAGGCCAGTGCAGGTGAAAACAGGTTTCCCTCGACATGCGACTGAGCACAATCTGGGGGAGTTCTGCGCTTGGGTGCGTGAGCGACCCTGTCAGAGCTTTCTCCCTAATCCAGCATTCCCTCGGGCACTGCCTCCCTACATTGATATAGCGACGGGGACACTAGCCGGGAAATCATTTTCCGCACGACCACGCCCAGGAAATAGATCCCCCTCTCTTAGTGACTACTGAAGCGCGAAGAAACTGCGGTCTCCGCTCTGAGTGTCGCGCGGCTGACCTCTCGCTGCCTTCCTACTCAGTGAGAGGGTAGATCGGCGGAGCTGCGATCTTTTGGTTGCACCCGGATGTGGGTCGTCGGTTCCTTTGGAACGTTCGGCAGAGGCTAGTGTCGTATTACGCCTCGAGAGCAAGCTCAGCGGGATTAAATGGTTAATCCCGGCAAACACTGGAAGGGTCGAGAAGCACTCCGATTTTCGTCGAAGATTGCGGCTAGCGTGCTACTCGGGACTGGACGCACGGGGACCTCCGGAGACCGACTGCCGGCATTGGTCTCAGCGAAAGCGCCAGTCCCTATCCAGCAAGATTGCCTGCCGGGGCCTCTCCGGAAGCATTCCTCTCCGCGCGATGCCGGAGCCTAAGACCGTTGGTAGTCGAGTGCTTGGAAACTCCTGAGGTATCTCCCTCAACGGTTCTGGCATACGGATCATTGGTACTTCTGGAGTCTCCCAGGGACGTTCAGTTCCTGCGTTCAAACTCGACGTCGCGAGGGCATCGCTCGGGGGCTTTCCTCCCGATCTGTAATGCACGCGAGGTCACGCTTACCTTTCTCGTCGGATCAAGGGAATCAGGGGAGCTTTCCCTTCCCTTGGGCTTTTCACGAGGCTTTTCCCACAGGCTTTCCCAACGAGAGGAAGTCCCACGGGGGCCACGCGTGTATGAGTCAGAATCCTCGGGGGCTTTGAAAGTCCACGGGCCACGTGCAGGGGAACAACAGGTTTTCCTGCGGAACTGGACTCGCAGCACATTCTTGGGGGCCGACTTTCGGGAATGGTGGCTTAGACCGACCCAACTGAGAGTTCTCAATCGTCTTTCCTGTGGAGAGCGGGCCTCCTCCTCTGAGAATGCCGACGGAATGGCGGTGATCTTTTCCCGCGCCACGGCCCGAGAGGGAAAGTACTTCTGCCTTCTCGGCTAGACGGCGGAAATGGGCTCCGATGCCGGCACTCATGCGATGTGAGCGCTCTAGGCGTCCGGACTGGTACGGAGGAACGGAAGTACTACGCGAGAAGTTACTACTTGAGTGCAGCAAGGGTGTGAAGGACGCCTTTGAGAAGTTCCAGAGGTTAGGTGTGGATTAGCTTCGAGACGCGCTCAGGGGAAATTGGGGCCCACTCCTCAAGCCTGGAGGCAAGAACCACCTGGATTTTCTCGTGTTGCGTCAGGTGTGCTCTGACTTACGACGGTGACCCCAGGGACCGCTCTGGTGGCCATCAGGAAAGGCCAGTCCCCATGCGAGTTGCTCGGGGGCCTCTCGGGATTCCTCTCCCTCTCGATCCCGAGCCCCAAGTCCTTTGTGTGACGGTCCGGGTGCCGCGAACCTGAGATCCTCTCCAGTGCTGATATGGATCCTGGGGGTTTCTTCTGAGTCTCCCCAGGGGGTCGCCTCGTGCTGGAGTGGGGGGCATCCACGTGCCCGCTTTCCTCCGAGCTGTAGCAGCACGTGTCACGCTTCCCTTCGCGTCGATCAAGGGGATCTGCTGGCAATCT
>NW_017212784.1:0-25833 GCF_001704415.2 Capra hircus
GGGCCCGCTTGCCTCCAAATTGCAAAGGCTGAACAAAGCTAGTTCTATCAGAGGTAAGAAAGAGCAATTGGATGGATGTGGAAGCTGTTGCTGGGCCGCACTGCTTCAGGCCCCCCACCCCTCCGCCCCGAGAGAAACAGGCGCCCTGTGGCCCCTAGGTCCTGGATGCAGTTTCACACATAGAATGTGTCCCCATAGGAGCCAAGAATTTTCCTGACAGACCTAGGCTCACTAGAGCTCTCCTACAGAGCAAAGGGATGGGACAGATGTGTGGCTGTGGCTCTGCCTTTCCCTGGGAGTGTGGAGCGCCTCCCTATGGCCCCGGGCTCCAGGGGAAGTTGCCCCTGAATAATGACCTCCAAGAAGCGCTTTTCCAACTGGCTGAGACGTGGAGTTCTCAGGATGCAGGGAAAGCGAGTGTCCTTCGGGGAAGCAAAGGCAGTCACCTGTTATCATGACTTACTAGAATAGTAGGTACCTTCTCCGGTTGGGCAGAGGCCTTCCCTACCTGATCTGAAAAAGAAAATGAAGTAGCTCGCTGATTTGAGAAATTATTCCCAGACTTGGGTTTCCAACCAGTTATAGAATCCGACAATGGCCCTGTCTTTGTAGCCGCGTTAACTAACAGGTATGTGAAGCTCTAAATATCAGTGGAAATTACATACAGCATATAGGCCCCAGTGTTCTGGAATGGTGGAAAGAAACAACCAAACTCTTGAAGAGACACTTTCAAAATGGATCATAGAGACTGACTGTACATGGATGGGCTTGCTTCCGGCAGACTTACTCATATTACGGGTAACCGCACGTTCCCACAGTTGTTGTCCTTATGAAATTTCTATGGGAGACCCCCTCCCACAGTGAGGCAGGTGTTAGCAGATTTGCCACAAGTAAGGGGGTGGGATTTCACAGCAGATGGAACAATTAGGTAAGGTAATAAATCAGGTAACTAAGTTTGTATAAAAAAGAATCTCATTCCCCCTTGAGGAAGAGATTCATGAATTTGTGCTCAGTGATCAGGTGTGGCTCAATGACTGGAAACACAATTCCTTGGCCTGACATCGGGAAAGGTCCTTATACTGTTGTTTTAGCCACAATTCTGAAAGAGATGGGAATACCAGACCACCTAACCTGCCTCTTGAGAAATCTGGATGAAGGTCAGGAAGCAACAGTTAGAGCAGGACATGGAACAACAGACTGGTTCCAAAAAGGAAAAGGAGTATGTCAAGGCTGTATATTGTCACCCTGTTTATTTAACTTCTATGCAGAGTACATCATGAAAAATGCTGGGATGGAAGATACATAAGCTGGAATCAAGATTGCCGGTAGAAATATCAATCAACGTAGATATGCAGATGACACCACCATTATGGCAGAACGTGAAGAGGAACGGGTATGTCGGGGAACTTCTTGAGTTGCAGCAAGGGTGTGAAGGACCCTTTGGAAGTTCCAGAGGTTAGGTGTGGTTAGTCTCGAGATGCCTCAGCGGAAATGGGCCTCATGTCGCCTGGAATGGAGAGGCTCCTGGATATTCCCGAGTTTCAGCAGGTGCTCTCGAGTTACAAAGGGCGATTCAGGGACCCGCTCTGGCGGCCGCAGGAAAGGCCAGTTATCATGCGTGTTGCTAGGGGCCTCTCGTGATTCCTCTCCCGTCGATGCCGGGGCCTAAGACCTTGTGTGGAGTCGGGGCCGGAAGCTGAGGATTCCTCTCCAGTGCTGACATGGATTTTGGGGTACTTCTGGAGTCTCCACAAAGGAGTCAGGCCTCGTCTCGAGTGGGGGCATGAGCGTGCCCTTTCCTCCCATGCTGTAGCAGCAGTGTCACGCTTCCCCTTGCGTTGACCAAGGGATCTGTGGCTTTCCCTCGAGTCTTTCCCACGAGGCTTTCCCACAGGGCTGTCCCACGTGTCACGGTGGTGTGAGTCGATCCTCGGCATGAAAGCCGAGGCAGTGAAGGGAAAACAGGTTCCTGTGGAACGGACTGAGATATCTGGGGGAGTCTTGGAATGGTGGCACGACCCTGCAGTTCCTCTCCCCTTTCCTTTGGAGAGCGCCCTCCTCTTGAGATGCGATGGAATGTCGGGAATTCTTTCCCGACCAAGCAGGGAAAGGATCCGTCCTCTCGAGCGACGAGCCGGAAACGGAGCTTCCTCTGGATGTGGCCGGGACCCTCGTGCTTCCTCTTGAGTGGGAGACGGGTATGTCGGGGAACTTCTTGAGTTGCAGCATGGCTGTGAAAGACTCTTTGGAATTTCCAGAGGTCAAGTGTGATTAGCCTCGAGACACCTCAGTGGAAACGGGCCTCATCTCGCCTGCAGGGGAGAACCTCCTGGATTTTACCGAGTTGCGGTAGGTGCTCTTGACTTACGACAGGGACCTCATGGACCCGCTCTGGTGACCTCAGGAAAGGCCAGTCCCCATGCGAGTTGCTAGAGGGCCTGTCGCTGTTCCTCTCCCGTCGATGCCAGGGCCTAAGACCTTGTGTGGAGTCGGGGCCGGAACCTGAGGATTCCTCTCCAGGGCTGACATGCATCTTGGGGTACTTCTGGAGTCTCCCCAGGGGAGTAATCCTCGTCTCGAGTGGGGGCATGCACGTGCGCTTTCCTCCCGAGCTGTAGCAGCAGTGTCACGCTTCCCGACGCGGGGATCAAGGGATCTGTGGCTTTCCCACGACGCTTTCCCACAGGGCTGTCCCACGTGCTACCATGGTGTGAGTGGATCCTCGGCGTGAAAGTCGAGGCATTGCAGGGAAAACAGGTTCCTCTGAAATGGACTGAGACATCTGGGGTACTCTGGGAATGGTGGCACGATCCTGGAGTTCCTCTCTCCTTTGCTGTGGAGAGCGCCTCCTCTTGAGATGCGACGGGAACGCCGGGAATTCTTTCCAGACCACGCAGGGAAAGGATCCCTCCTCTCGAGCTAGGAGGCGGAAACGGGGCTCCTCTGGATGTGGGCGGGACTCTCGTGCTTCCTCTCGAGTGGAGACGGGTATGTCGGGGAACTTGTTGAGTTGCAACAATGGTGTGAAGGACCATTTGTAGGTTCCAGAGTTTAGGTGTGATAAGCCTCGAGACGCCTCAGCGGAATGGGCATCATCTCGCCTGGAAGGGAGAACCTCCTGGATTTTCTCGTGTTGGGGCAGCTATTCTCGACTTACGACGGGGACCTCAGGGACCCGCTCTGGTGGCCTCAGGAAAGGCCTGCCCCCATGCGAGTAATTCGGGGACCTCTAGGGCCTCCTCTTCCGTCGATGCCGGGGCCTAAGACCTTGTGTGGAGTCGGTGCCGGAACCTGAGAATTCCTCTCCAGTGCTGACATGGATCTTGGGTACTTCTGGAGTCTCCCTAGGGGAGTCAGCCCTCGTCTCGAGTGGGGGCATGCACGTGCGCTTTCCTCCCGAGATGGGGCAGCAGTGTCATGCTTCCCGTCGAGTGGATCAAGGAATCAGTGGCTTTTCCTCGAGGCTTTTCCACAAGGCTTTCCCACGAGGCTTTTCCATAGGGCTGTCCCACGTGCCAACGTGGTGTGAGTCGATCCTCGGCTTGGAAAGTCGAGTCAGTGCAGGGAATACAGGTTTCCCTGGAATGGACTGAGACATCTGGGGGACTCTCGGATTGGTGGCACAACCCTGGAGTTCCTCTCGCCTTTCCTGTGGATAGGGCCTCCTCTTGAGATGCGACGGGAACGCCGGGAATTCTTTCCAGACCACGCAGGGAAAGGATCCCTCCTCTCGAGCTAGGAGGCGGAAACGGGGCTCCTCTGGATGTGGGCGGGACTCTCGTGCTTCCTCTCGAGTGGAGACAGGTGTGTCGGGGAACTTCTTAAGTTGCAGCAAGGGTGTGAAGGACCTTTTGGAAATTCCAGACGTTAGGTTTTATTAGCCTCGAGAAGCCTCAGCTGAAATGGGCCTCATCCCGCCTGGAGGGGAGAACCTCCTGGATTTTCTCGAGTTGTGGCAGGTGCTCTGGACTTACGACGGGGACCTCAGGGACCCGCTCTGGTGGCCTCAGGAAAGGCCAGTCCCCATGCGAGTTGCTCGGGGCCGCTCGGGATTCCTTTCCCGTCGATGCTGGGCCTAAGACCTTGTGTGGAATCAGTGCCATAACCTGAGGATTCCTCTCCAGTGCTGACATGGATCTTGGGGTACTTCTGGAGTCTCCCAGGGGAGTCAGTCCTCGTCTCGAGTGGGGACATGCACGTGCGCTTTCCTTCATAGCTGTAGCAGCAGTGTCACGCTTCCCTTCACGTGGATCAAGGGATCTGTGGCTTTCCCTCGAGGCTTTCCCACGAGGCTTTCCCACGAGGCTTTCCCACAGGGCTGTCCCACGTGCCACCGTGGTGTGAGTCGATCCTCGGCTTGAAAGTCGAGGCAGTGCAGGGAAAACAGGTTTCCCTGGAATGGACGGAGACATCTGGTTGTCTCTGGGAATGGTGGCACGACCCTGGAGTTCCTCTCGCCTTTCCTGTGGAGAGCGCCTCCTCTTGAGATGCGAAGGGAACGCCGGGAATTCTTGACCGACCACGCAGGGAAAGGATCCCCCCTCTCGAGCTAGGAGGTGGAAACGGGGCTCCTCTGAATGTGGGCGGGCCTCAGTGCTTCCCCTCGAGTGGAGACGGGTATGTCGTGGAACTTCTTGAGTTGCAGCAAGGGTGTGAAGGACCCTTTGGAAGTTCCATTGTTTAGGTGTGATTAGCCTCGAGACGGCTCAGCGGAAATGGGCCTCATCTCGCCTGGAGGGGAGAACCTTCTGGATTTTCTCGAGTTGTGGCAGGTGCTCTCGACTTACGACGGGGACCTCAGGGACCCGCTCTGGTGGCCTCAGGAAAGGCCAGTCCCCTTGCGAGTTGCTCGGGGGCCTCTCGGGTTTCCTCTCCCGTCGATGCTGAGGCCTAAAACCTTGTGTGGAATCAGTGCCGGAACCTGAGGATTCCTCTCCAGTGCTGACATGGATCTTGGGGTACTTCTGGAGTCTCCCCAGGGGAGTCGGTCATCGTCGCGAGTGGGGGCATGCACGTGTGCTTTCCTCCCGAGCTGTAGCAGCTTGTCACGCTTCCCTTTGTGTGGATCAAGAAATCTGTGGCTTTCCCTCGAGGTTTCCCACGAGGGTTTCCCACGAGGCTATCCCACAGGGCTGTCCCACGGGCCATCGTGGTGTGAGTCGATCCTCAGCTTGAAAGTCAAGACAGTGCAGGGAAAACAGGTTTCCCTGGAATGGACTGAGATATCTGGGGGACTCTGGGAATGGTGGCACGACCCTGGAGTTCCTCTTCCCTTTCCTGTGGAGAGCGCCTCCTCTTGAGATGCGACTGGAACGCCGGCAATTCTTTCCCGACCACGCAGGGAAAGGATCCCTCCTCTCGAGCTAGGTGGAAACAGGGCTCCTCTGGATGTGGGCGGGACTCTCGTGCTTCCTCTGGAGTGTAGACGGGTATGTCGGGGAACTTCTTGAGTTGCAGCCAGGGTGTGAAGGACCCTTTTGAAGTTCCAGAGGTTAGGTGTGATTAGCCTCGAGACGCCTCAGCGGAAATGGGCCTCATCTCACCTGGAGGGGAGAACCTCCTGGATTTTCTCGAGTTGTGGCGGGTGCTCTCCACTTACCACGGGGAACTCAGAGACCCAATCTGCTGGCCTCAGGAAAGTCCAGTCCCCATGCGAGTTGCTTGGAGGCCTCTCGGGATTCCTCTCCCGACGATGCCTGGACCTAAGACCTTGTGTGGAGTCGGTGCCGGAACCTGAGGATTCCTCTCCAGGTCTGACATGGAGCTTGGGGGACTTCTGGAGTCTCCCCAGGGGAGAAAGTCCTCGTCTCGAGTGGGGGCTTGCAGGTGCGCTTTCCTCACGAGCTGTAGCAGCAGTGTCACGCTTCCCTTCGCGTGGATCAAGGGATCTATGGCTTTCCCTCGAGGCTTTCCCACAGGGCTGTCCCACATGCCACCGTGGTGTGAGTCGATCCTCGGCTTGAATGTCGAGGCCAGTGCAGGGAAAACAGGTTTCCCTGGAATGGACTGAGACATCTGGGGGACTCTGGGAATGGTGGCACGACCCTGGAGTTCCTCTCGCCTTTCCTGTGGAGAGCGCCTCCTCTTGAGATGCGACGGGAACGCCGGGAATTCTTTCCCGACCTCGCAGGGAAAGGATCCCTCCTCTCGAGCTAGGAGGCCGAAACGGGGTTCCTCTGGATGTGGGCTTGACTCTCGTGCATCCTCTCGGGTGGAGACTGGTATGTTGGGGAACTTCTTGAGTTGCAGCAAGGGTGTGAAGGACCCTTTGGAAGTTCAAGAGGTTAGGTGTGATTAGCCTTGAGACAACTCAGTGGAAATGGGCCTCATCTCGCCAAGAAGGGAGAACCTCCTGGATTTTCTCAAGTTGCGGTAGGTGCTCTCGAATTACTACGGGGACATCAGGGACCCGCTCTGGTGGCCTCAGGAAAGGCCAGTTCCCATGCGATTTGCTCGGGGGCCTCTCGGGATTCCTCTACCATCGATGCCGGGACCTAAGACCTTGTGTGGAGTCGGTGTGGGAAACTGAGAATTCCTCTCCAGTTCTGACATGTATCTTGGGGTACTTCTGGATTCTCCCCAAGGGAGTAAGTACTCCTCTCGAGTGGGGGCATGCACGTGCGCTTTCCTCCCGAGCTGTAGCAGCAGTGTCACGCTTCCCTTCCCGTGTATATTAGGATCAGTGGCTTTCCCTCGAGGCTTTCCACGAGGATTTCCCACGACGCTTTCCCACCAGGCTTTCCCACGAGGCTTTCCTACAGTGATGTCCCACGTGCCACCGTGGTGTCAGTCGATCCTCGGCTTGAAAATAGAGGCAGTGCCGGGAAAACAGGCTTCTGTGGAATGGACTGAGACATCTGGTGTATCTGGGAATGGTGGCACGAACCTGGAGTTCCTCTCGCCTTTCCTGTGGAGAGCGCCCCCTCTTGAGATGTGACGGGAACGCCGGGAATTCTTTCCCGACCACACAGGGAATGGATCCCTCCTGTCGAGCTATGAGGCGGAAACAGGGCTCCTCTCGATGTGCGCGGGACTCTCGTGCTTCCTCTCGAGTGGAAACGGGTATGTCGGGGAACTTCTTGAGTTGCAGAAAGGGTGTGAAGGACCCTTTGGAACTTCCAGAGGTTAGGTGTGATTAGTCTCGAGACGTCTCAGCAGAAATGGGCCTCATCTAGCAGGGAAGGGAGAACCTCCTGGATTTTCTCGAGTTGCGGCAGGCGCTCTCGACTTACGACGGTGTCCTAGGGACCCGCTCTGGTGGCATCAGGAAAGGCCATTCCCCATGCGAGTTGCTCGGGGGCCTTTCGGGATTCCTCTCCCATCGATGCCCAGGCCTAAGACCTTGTGCGGTGTCGGTGCCGGAACCTGAGGATTCCTCTCCAGTGCTGACATGGATCTTGGGGTACTTCTGGAATCGCCCCAGGGGAGTCAGTCCTCGTCTCGAGTGGGGGCATGCACGTGTGCTTTCCTCCGGAGCTGTAGCAGCAGTGTCACGCTTCCCTTCCCGTGGATCAAGGCATCTGTGGCTTTCCCTCGAGGCTTTCCCACGAGGCTTTCCCACAGGGCTGTCGCACGTGCCACCGTGGTGTGATTCGATCCTCGGCTTGAAAGTCGAGGCAGTGCAGGGAAAACAGGTTTCCCTGGAATGGACTAAGACATCTGTGGGACTCTGGGAATGGTGGCACGACCCTGGAGTTCCTCTCGCCTTTCCTGTGGAGAGCGCCCCCTCTTGAGATGTGACGGGAACTTCGGGAATACTTTCCCGACTTCGCAGGGAAAGGATCCCTCCTCTCGAGCTAGGAGTCGGAAACGGGACTCCTTTGGATGTGGGCGGGACTCTCGATCTTCCTCTCGAGTGGAGACTGGTATGTTGGGTATCTTCTTGAATTGCACAAAGGGTGTGAAGGACCCTTTGGAAGTTCCAGAGGTTAGGTGTGATTAGCCTTGAGACAACTCAGTGGAAATGGGCCTCATCTCGCCAAGAAGGGAGAACCTCCTGGATTTTCTCAAGTTGCGGCAGGTGCTCTCCAATTACTACGGGGACATTAGGGACCCGCTCTGGTGGCCTCAGGAAAGGCCAGTCCCCATGCGAATTGCTCGGGGGCCTCTCGGGATTCCTCTCCCATGGATGCCGGGGCCTAAGGCCTTGTGTGGAGTCGGTGTCGGAAACTGAGAATTCCTCTCCAGTTCTGACATGGATCTTGTGGTACTTCTGGAGTCTCCCCAGGGGAGTCAGTCATCGTCTTGAGTGGGGGCATGCACGTGCGCTTTCCTCCCGAGCTGTAGCAGCAGTGTCACGCTTCCCTTCCCGTGGATCAAGGCATCTGTGGCTTTCCCTCGAACTTTCCCACGAGGCTTTCCCAAGAGGCTTTCCCACAGGGCTGTCCCGCGTGCCACCGTGGTGTGATTAGATCCTCGGCTTGAAAGTCGAGGCAGTGCAGGGAAAATAGTTTTCCCTGGAATGGACTGAGACATCTGCGAGACTCTGGGAATGGTGGCACGACCCTTGAGTCCCTCTCGCCTTTCAGGTGGAGAGCGCCTCCTCTTGAGATGCAACGGGAACGCCGGGAATTCTTTCCCGACCCTGCAGGGAAAGGATCCCACGTCTCGAGCTAGGAGGCGGTAACGGGGCTCCTCTGGATGTGGGCGGGTCGCTCGTGCTTCCTCTCGAGTGGAGACGGGTATATCCGGGAACTTCTTGAGTTGCAGGAAGGGTGTGAACGACCCTTTGGAAGTTCCAGAGGGTAGGTGTGATTAGCCTCGAGACGCCTCAGCAGAAAGGAGCCTCACCTCGCCAGGAGGGGCAACCTCCTGGATTTTCTCGAGTTACGGCAGGTGCTCTCGACTTACGACGGGGACCTCAGGGACCCGCTCTGGTGGCCTCAGGAAAGGCCAGTCCCCATCCGAGTTGCTCGGGGGCATCTCGGGATTCCTCTCCCGTCGATGCCCGGGCCTAAGACCTTGTTTGGAGTCGGTGCCGGAACCTGAGCATTCCTCTCCAGTGCTGACATGGATCTTGGGGTACTTCTGGAGTCTCCCAGGGGAGTCAGTCCTCGTCTCGAGTGGGGGCATGCACGTGCATTTACCTCCCGGGCTGTAGCAGCAGTGTCATGCTTCCCTTTGCGTGAATCAAGGGAACAGTGGCTTTCCCTCGAGGCTTTCCCTAGAGGCTTTCCCATCAGGCTTTCCCACGAGGCTTTACCAAAGCGCTGTCCACGTGCCACCATGGTGTGAGTCGATCCTCGGCTTGAAAGTTGAGGCAGTGCCGGGAAAACAGGCTTCCCTGGAATGGCCTGAGACATCTGGGGGACTCTGGGAATGGTGGAACGACCCTGTAGTTCCTCACGCCTTTCCTGTGGAAAGCGTCACCTCTTGAGATGCGACGGGAACGCCGGGAATTCTTTCCCGACCATGCAGGGAAAGGATCCCTCCTCTCGTGCTATGAGGCGGAAACGGGGCTCCACTGGATGTGGGCGGGACTCTCGTGCTTCCTCTCGAGTGGAGACGGGTATGTCGGGGAACTTCTTGAGTTGCAGCAAGGATGTGAAGGACGTTTTTGAAGTTCCAGAGGTTAGGTGTCATTAGCCTGGGGACGCCTCAGAGGAAACGGGCCTCATCTCGCCTGGAGGGGAGAACCTCCTGGATTTTCTCGAGTTGCGGCAGTTGCTCTCGACTTATGACGGGGACATCAGGGACCCGCTCTTATGGCCTCAGTAAAGGCCAGTCCCCATGCTAGTCGGGGAGACTCACGGGATTCCTCTCCCGTCGATGCCGGGGCCTAAGACCTTTGTGGAGTCGGTGCCTTAAAGTGAGGATACCTCTCCAGTGCTGACATGGATCTTGGAGTACTTCTGGAGTCTCCCCAGGGGGTCAGTCCTTGTCTCGAGTGGGGGCATGCACGTCCGCTTTCCTCCCGAGCTGCAACAGCAGTGTCACGGTTCCCTTCGCGTGGATTAAGGGATCTGTGGCTTTCCCTCGAGGCTTTCCCATTAGGCTTTCCCACGAGGCTTTCCCACAGGGCTGTCCCACGTGTCACCGTGGTGTGATTCGATACTCGGCTTGAAAGTCGAGGCAGTGCAGGGAAAACAGGTTTCCCTGGAATGAACTGAGACATCTGGGAGACTCTGGATATGGTGGCACGAACCTGGAGTTCCTCTCGCCTTTCCTGTGGAGAGCGCCTCCTCTTCAGATGCGACGGGAACGTCGGGTATTCTTTCCCGACCACGCAGGGAAAGGATCCCTCCTCTCGAGCTAGGAGGCGGAAATGGGGCTCCTCTGGATGTGGGCGGGACTCTCGTGCTTCCTCTCGAGTGGAGACGGGTATGTCGGGGAACTTCTTGAGTTGCAGCAAGGGTGTGAAGGACCCTTTGGAAGTTCCAGAGGTTAGGTGTGATTAGCCTCGATACGGTTCAGCGGAAATGGGCCTCATCTCGCCTGGAGGGGAGAACCTCCTGGATTTTCTCGAGTTGCGGCAGGTGCTCTCGACTTACGACGGGGACCTCAGGGACCCGCTCTGGTGGCCTCAGGAAAGGCCAGTCCGCATGCGAGTTGCTCGGGGGCCTCTCGGGATTCCTCTCCTGTCGAAGCCGGGGCCTAAGACTGCCGGGAGCCAGTGTGAGGAAGCCCGCCCGTGACAAGCTTATGAGGAAGGAAGCTGACATAAGCAAGGCGTGCTCAGACTTCAGGGACCCCTCTGGAAATTTTTAAGCATGTACCCCAACAAAAATCTGCCGGTTTTTGTGCTCTGCTTTTTCACTCTTCTGACCTTTTCTGGAAAAAGTCAATTCAGGGCATTAGTCTTCTGCATTTGAAAGACTGTTTCAGTCCAAAAACCCTCTGATGGCTTTCTAGCCTGCCTGTAGGACTCGTACAGCTGCGCTTGTGATTGTTTGAGGCCTCCTGACCGCAGGAGGCTCAGGAAGCTTAAAACATCCTAGGAATGCAGGAGCTTCCGAGGAGTCAAATTCTTTAGAATAGGACTCATTAAAAGTTTCATTTTTTGGGTCAATGCTTGCTGCCAAATTTTCATATCCTTTATTTTTAGATATAGTTGGTATATAGAAAAACAAGTAGTAGACCTGGTATTAGCAACATTAGATCTTTGAGTTAAGTACCTTCTTTGTTATAACCCACTGCACCTTTGTTCTATAGAGATGTAACTTTAATGATTTACGGAGATGCAGATTAAAGAAAAACACTTCAGGGGAAACAAAATTAACATTCATTAAGGAAGAGAGCCAAAAAGTGTTAACAAGCCTCTTGGCCAGAAGATAATGTAAATCACCTGAGACCTTTTGTATAGAAAATGATATACAGAAAGAATCTGGGTTGTGAACGCTACATAATTTTGTGTTATCCATTGATCTCCATGTTTTATCAAAAGTATAAAAGGCCTTCTGAACAATAAAGGAGGAGGCCAGGGGCCGGGGGCCAGTTTCTCGGACCAGCTTCTCGAACTAGTCTCTCAGCCTGGTTTCTTGGGACTCTGGCTCCCCCGAGTCTTTCTCTCTCTTTCTTCTTCTCTACCTTTCCTTCTCTCTGCTCTTTACTTTAACTTCAGGCTGAATCTCCACCTGGAGTGCGGAGGCTCGCCAGGTCTACTTACTTGCCCTGGCTGTTAAGACCCGCACGAAAGGGAGCTTAAGGCGAGGCACCCTTAGATATTCAAGCGGGCGCCGGTGGCCCAAGGTAGGTGGTGCAAATTCCTTGTCTGGAATTTTATTGGCCGTCCGCGTAAACCAAGCTATTCAGCCCTCTTCCTCCACTTAATCTTCTTACTACACTATAGTTTCCTAATCTAATCTTACATTAATAAATAAACAAGTCTTTCCACGCCAACGCCGTCCACACTTCGAATTCCCTGGATCCACCGGGGCTGGACCCTGGCATAAGACCTTGTGTGGAGTCGGTGCCGGAACCTGAGGATTCCTCTCCAGTGCTGACATGGATCTTGGGGACTTCTGGAGTCTACCCAGGGGAGTCAGTCTTCGTCGCGAGTGGGGCATGCACGTGCGCTTTCATCCCGAGCTGTAGCAGCAGTGTCACGCTTCCCTTCGCGTGGATCAAGGGATCTGTGGCTTTCGCACCAGGCTTTCCCACAGGCCTGTCCCAAGTGCCACTGTGGTGAGTCGGTCCTCGGCTTGAAAGTCAAGGTAGAGCAGGGAAAACAGGTTTCCCTGGAATGGACTGAGACATCTGGGGGACACTGGGAATGGTGGCACGACCCTGGAGATCCTCTCGCCTTTCCTGTGGAGAGTGCCTCCTCTTGAGATGCGACGGGAACTCCGGGAATTCTTTGCCGACCACGCAGGGAAAGATCCCTCCTCTCGAGCTAGGAGGCGGAAACGGAGCTCCTCTGGATGAGGGAGGGACTCTCGTGATTCCTCTAGAGTGGAGACGGATATATCGGGGAACTTCTTGAGTTGCACCAAGGGTGTGAAGGACCCTTTTTAAGTTCCAGAGGTTAGCTGTGATTAGCCTCGAGACGCCTCAGCGGAAATCGGCCTCATCTCGCCTGGAGGGGAGAACCTCCTGGATTTTCTCGAGTTGTGGCAGGTGCTCTCAACTTACGAAGGGGACCTCAGGGACCCGCTCTAGTGGCCTCAGGAAAGGCCAGTCCCCAGCGAGTTGCTCGGGGTCATCTCAGGATTCCTCTCCCGTCCATGCCGGGGGCCTAAGATCTTGTGTGGAGTCGCTGTCGGAACCTGAGGATTCCTCTCCGGTGCTGACATGGATCTTGGGGTATTTCTGGTGTCTCCCCAGGGGAGTCAGTCCTCGTCTCGAGTGGGGGCTTGCACTTGCGCTTTACTCCCGTGCTGTAGCAGCAGTGTCACGCTTCCCTTCGCTTGGATCAAGGGATCTGTGGCTTTCCCTCGAGGCTTTCCCACGAGGCTTTCCCGCAAGGCTTTCCCGCAGGGCTGTCCCACTAAACCACCGTGGTGTGAGTCGATCCTCGGCTTGAAAGTCGTGGCAGTGCAGGGAAAAGAGGTTTCCCTGGAATGGACTGAGATATCCGGGGGACTCTGGGAATGGTGGCACGACCTGGAGTTCCTCTCACCTTTACTGTTTAGAGCGCCTCCTCTTGAGATGCGACGGGAACGCCGGGGAATTCTTTCCGGACACGCAGGGAAATGATCCCCCCTCTCGAGCTAGGAGGCGGAAACACGGCTCATCTGAATGTTGGCTGGACTCTCGTGCTTCCTCTCGAGTGGAGACAGGTATGTCAGGGGAACTTCTTGAGTTGCAGCAAGGGTGTGAAGGACCCTTTCGAAGTTCCAGAGTTTAGGTGTGATTAGACTCGAGACGTCTCATCGGAAAAGGGCCTCATCTCGCCTGGAGGGGAGAACCTCCTGGATTTTTTCGAGTTGCGGCAGGTGCTCTCGACTTAGGACGGGGACCTCAGGGACCCGCTCTGGTGGCCTCAGGGAAAGGCCAGTACCCATGCGAGTTGCTCAGGGGCCTTTCGGAATTCCTCTCCCATCGATGCCAGGGCCTAAGACCCTTGTGTGGACCCGGTGCCGAAACCTGAGGTTTCCTCTCCAGTGCTGACATGGATCTTGGGGTACTTCTGGAGTCTCCCCAGGGGAGTCAGTCCTCGTCTCGAGTGGGGGCATGCACGTGCGCTTTCCTTCTGAGCTGTAGCAGTAGTGTCGCGCTTCCTTTCGCGGTGGATCAAGGGACCTGTGGCTTTTCCTCGAGGCTTTCCCTCGAGGCTTTCCCAAGAGGCTTTCCCACGAGACTTTCCCACAGGGGCTGTCCCACGTGCCACCGTGGTTTGAGTCGATCCTCGGCTTGAAAGTCGAGGCAGTGCAGGGAAAACAGGTTTCCCTGGAATGGACTGAAACATCTGGGGGACTCTGGGAAATGGTGGCAGAGCCCTGGAGTTCCTCTCGCCTTTCCTGTGGAGAGCGCCTCCTCTTGAGATGCGACGGGAATGCCGGGAATTCTTTCCCGACCACGCAGGGAAAGGATCCTCCTCTCGAGCTAGCAAGGCGGAAACGGGGCTCCTCTGGATGTGGGGGGAACTCTCGTGCTTCCTGTCGAGTGGAGACAGGTATGTCGGGGAACTTCTTGAGTTGCAGCAAGGGTGTGAAGGACCCTTGGAAGTTCCAGAGGTTAGGTGTGATTAGCCTCGAGACGCCTCAGCGGAAATGGGCCTCATCTCGCCTGGAGGGAGAATCTCCTGGATTTTCTCGAGTTGTGGCCGGTGCTCTCGACTTACGAATGGAACCTCTGGGACCCGCTCCCAGTGGCCTCAGAAAGGCCAGTCCCCATACGAGTTGCTCGGGGCCTCTCGGGATTCCTCTCCCGACGATGCTGGGGCCTAAGACCTTGTGTGGAGTCGGTGCCGGAATCTGAGGATTTTCTCTCCAGTGCTGACATGGATCTTGGGGTACTTCTGGAATCTCCCCAGAGGAGTCAGTCCTCGTCTCGAGTGGGGGCATGCACGTGCGCTTTCCTCCAGAGCTGTAGCAGCACTGTCACGCTTCCCTTCGCGTGGATCAAGGGATCTGTGGCTTTCCTCTCGCTTTCCCACGAGCTTTCCACGAGGCTTTCCCACGAGGCTTTCCCACAGGGCTGTCCAACGTGCCACCGTGGTGTGAGTCGATCCTCGGCTTGAAAGTCGAAGCAGTGCAGGAAACACGTTTCCCTGGAGTGGACTGAGACATCTAGGGGACTCTGGGAATGGTGGCACGACCCTGGAGTTCCTCTCGCCTTTCCTGTGGAGAGCGCCCCTCTTGAGCTGCGATGGGAAGGCCAGGAATTCTTTCCGAACACGCAGGGAAAGGAACCCTCCTCTCGAGCTAGGAGGCGGAAACGGGGCTCTCTGGATGTGGGCGGGACTCTCGTGCTTCCTCTCAAGTGGGAGACGGGTATGTCGGGAACTTCTTGAGTTGCAGCAAGGGTGTGAAGGACCCTTTGGAAGTTCCAGAGGTTAGGTGTGATTAGCTCGAGACGCCTCCGTGGAAAATGGGCTCATCTCGCCTGGATGGGGAGAACCTCCTGGATTTTCTCGAGTTGCGGCAGGTGCTCTCGACTTACGACGGGGTGACTCCTCGCGAAGCTTCCTTTGCATTGCTAGCGATGTTTTAAAGGCTTTTCCCTTGTGCCTCCTTTGCGGTTCAGGAGGCCTCAAAAAAACAATCAAACCAAGGCGGCAAGGCTGTTATTACGGGTCCTACAGGGGGCAGGGCCTAGAAAAGCCATCAGGAGGCGTTTCTTTTGGATTGAAAAAAAACCACTCTTCTTCCAAATGAAGAAAGAAGTAACGCCCTTGAATTGACTTTTTTCCAGGAAAAAAAAAGGTTTTCAAGAAGACGTGAAAAAAAAGCAAGAGCACCAAAAAAACCGGCAATTTTTTTGGGGGGTAACATGCTTTAAAAATCTTTCAAAGGAGGGGTTTCCATTGAAAGTCTTGGAGGGGGGCCACGCGGTATACGGTTATGGTCAGCTTTCCTTCCTCATTTAACCTTGTCACGCGGGCGGGCTTCCTCCCACAACTGGGCCTCCTTGGGCAGCTTCTTTTAAGGCCCCGGCATCGACGGGAAGGAGGGAATTTTCCCGAAAGGAGGGGGGCCCCTGCGAAAAAGCAAAACTCGGCATGCGCGGGACTGGGGGCCTTTTCTTTGAAGGGGGGCCACCAGGAGCGCGGTAAACCTGCAGGTCCCCCGGTCGTTAAGTTGAGGGAGCGGCCACCTGCCGGGCAACTCGAAGGGAAAAAATTCCAGGAGGTTTTCTCCCCTCCAGGGGGGAGGAATGAGGGGCCCTTTTCCGCTGAGGCCGGGGTTTCTCGAGGGGCCTAATCACAAACCTAACCTCTGGGAAAAACTTCCAAAAGGGGTCCTTTTTCACACCCTTTGCTGCAAAAAACTTTCAAAAAAGAAAGTTTCCCCCGACATTTTAACAAACGTTCTCCACTAGGAGAGGGAAGCCACGCAAGAGTTCCCGCCCCCCAAAAACAATTCCAGGAGGGAGCCACCGTTTTCCGCCTTCCCTTAGCTCAAGCAGGGAGGGGTTCCTTTCCCTGCTTAGTTCGGGGAAAAAGGGAAATTCCTTGCGGCCCTTTCCCATCGCAAGCCTCCCAAAGCGCAGGGGGGCGCTCATTCACAGGAAAAAGGGCGCGAGGGAGGAAAACTCCCAGAGGCGGGTCGTGCCCCACCAATTTTTCCAAAGAGTCCCCCCCCAGATTGTTCTCAGTTTCCCCACTCCAGGGGAAACGTGTTTCCCCTGCCAACTGCCTGTCGACTTCAAAGCGAGGATCGACTCACACCCATGGTGGGCACGGTTAGGAACCAGCCCTGTGGGGGAAGCCTCGTGGCGGGGGAAAAAGGCCTCTTGGGGAAAGGAACTCGGGGGGAAAAGAAGGCCGCCACCCAGGATCCCCTAGTAATCCCCACGGCGAAGGGCGGAAAAAGTGTGGGGGGGGACACTTGCCTGCTACAGCGCTCGGGAGGGAAAAGCGCCACGTTCATTGGCCCCACTGGAAGGGCCGGAAGGTCTGACGCCCCCTGGGGAAGGGGGACTCCAGAAAGTCCCGGAAGGATCCCATGTCGGCCACTTGGAGAGGGGACATCCTCCATGGTTCACGGGCATTGGGGAGGGGACTCCACAACATAGCGTCTTGGGGCCCCGGCCCATCGGACGGGAGGAGGAATTTCCGAGCAGGGCCCCCGAGCAAAACTCGGCGATGGGGACTGGCCTTTTCCTTAAGGCAGCCACCAGCGAAGCGGGGTCCCTTTGAAAGTTTCCCAATTTTCGTAAAAAGTCCGGAGGCAAAGGCCAACCTTTGCCGGGCAACTCGGAAAAAAAAAATCCAGGAGGTTTCTTCCCCCTCAGGCGAACGATTGAGGGCCCCATTTTCCCGCTGAGCGCGTCTGGCGGGAGGGCTAAATTTCACCACTACAAAAACCCTTTCTGGCGAAAAAACTCCAAAAGGCGTTCCTTCACACCCTTGGCTTTGCCCGAACTCAAAAACAGGGGAAGTTTTTCCCCCGACATTTTACCGCCGGTCCTCCACCTCGAGAGGAAAAAAGCAGGATAGTTGGCCCCCCACAATCCAAGAGAGGGGGCCCCGGTTTCCGCCTTTTCAATTAAAAAGCTCCAGAGGTGAGGATTCCTTCCCTTCGTGGTCGGGAAAGAATTTTCCCGGCCCCGTTCCCGTTTCGCATTTTCCTCAAAGGAGGAGGCGCTGCCTCCACAAGGCAACAAGGCGAGGAGGGGAACTCCAGGGGCTTGTGCCACCATTTCCCAGAGTCCCCCAGATGTCTCCAGTCCATTCCAGGGAAAAAACCTGCTATTTCCCTGCATTTGCCTCGACGGTTTTTCAGAGCGGAAGGGGAATGGAACTTCACCACCCACGGTGGGCACCTGGGGGACAAAGCCCTGTGGGTAAGGGGGGCCTCGTCTTGCGGAAAAAGGCACCGCCTTCGTGGAAAAGGGCCTCGGGGAAAAGGCCAAAAAAGATTCCCCTTTGGCAAGTTCCACGAGCAAGGGAAAAAGTGCCGAACCCACTTTGATGGCTTTACAAAGAACGGGAGGGGAAAAAAGGCGCACGTGGGCATTGCCCCACTCGAGGGGACGAGGGACTGGGACCTCGCCCTGGGTGAGGACTCCAGAAGTTCCCCCAAACGGAATTCCATGTTCCCCCACCCCACTGGAGGAGGGGGAAATCCTTTTCAGGGTTCCCGGAAAAAACCGGGGACACCAACACAAGCCGGGTCTTAGGCCTCAGCAATTTTCAACGGGAGAGGAGGGGAATTGGCGAAGGCCCCCAAAGCCCAATTCGTCGCTTATGGTTGACTGGGCCTTTCTGAGGGCCACCCAGAAGCGGGTCCCTTCGGAGGGCCCCGTCGTTAAAAGATTCGAGAGCCCCACCTGCCCGCAACTCGAGGAAAAAAATCCAGGAGGTTTCTTCCCATCCAGGCATCAGATTGAGGGCATTTCCACGGCAAGGCGTTCTCCTAGGCCTAATCACCAAAAACCTAACCCTCTGGAACTTCCAAAAGGGCGTCCTTTCCAAACAACCCTTGCTGTCAAAACTCAAAAGGAGTTCCCCGACATTTTAACCCCGGTCTCCACTTTGGAGGAGCGGAAGCACGAGAGTTTCCGGCGGCCCCACATCCAAGAGGAAGCCCCGTTTCCGGCCTCCCTAAGCGCTCGAGAGGGGAGGGGTCCTTTCCCTGCAGTGTCGGGGGAAAAGGAATTTCCTGGCCTTTTCCCATCGCAAGCTCAAGGAGGGGCGCTCTCACAGGAAAAGGCGGAAAAGGAAGGGAACTCCCAGGGGGGGGGTTCGTTGCCAACCCATTTCCCCCAGAAGTTCCCCTAGAAAAGTGGGATTGTCTCAGGTCCCACTTTTCCAGGGAGGGAAAAGCGGTGGTTTTCCCTTGCCAACTTGCTTCGACTTTTCAAGCCGAGACGAGGGGGACTTCACCACCACGGGTGGCCAACGTTGGACATGGGCCCCCTTGTGGGAAAAAAAAGCCTCGTGGGGAAAAAAGGCCTCGTGGGAAAAAGCCTCGTGGGAACAGCCTCCGAGGGGGGAAAACGCCCACAAACCAAAGGAAATCCCTTGGATCCACGCGAAGGGGGAAGCGTTGGGACAAGTGCTTGCTTAACAGCTCTGAGAAAAAGCGGCACGCGTGCATTTTTTGGCCCCCACTCGAGACGAGGGGGACTGGCACTTCCTCTGCGGCGGAGATTTCCCAGGAAAAAGTACCCCAAAAAGAAATCCCCATTGTTCAAGCCCACTGGGAGAAAGAAACCTTCAGATTCCGGCACCGAACTCCACCCAACCAAAGGTTTCTTAGTGACGCCCAGGGCATCGGTCGGGAAGAGGCCAATTTTCCGAAGGAGGGCGCCGGCGCAAGGCGGCAAAACTTCGTTATGGGGGGAACTGGCCTTTCTTGGAGGGCCACTGGAGGCGGAGGTTTCCAGGGGTTTTTTCCATTCGTACGAGTCGAGAGCAACCGGGCCACAAACTCGAAGGAAAAATTCCAGGAAGATTTCTCCCCTCCAGGCGCAGATGATGGCCCCGAATTTCCGCTTTGAAGGGCGTCTTCGATTGCTAATTCCCACACAACCCTAAACCTCTGGGAAATTCCAAAGGCGTCCTTCACCCAACCCTTGCTTGGGCGCAAAAACTCAAGGGGAAGTTCCCCGGGAACATTTAAACCTGTCTCACCTCGGACAGGGGGAAGCCACGACGGAGTTTTCCCCCCCAAAACATTCCAGAGGGAGGGAACCCCGTTTTCCGCTGCTTAGGCTCGGAGAAGGCAAGAGATCCTTCACCTGCGTGGGTCGCGGAAAGATTTTCCCGGGCCATTCCCAGTCGCATTCCTCCCAAGAGGGAAAGGCCGGCTTTCTTCCACAGGGAAAAGGGCGGAGGAGAACTCACAGGGCTTCCTGCCCACCCATTCCCAGAGCCCCCAGAGTTTAGTTTACCATTCCAGGGGAAAAAACCTTTGTTTTCCCTTGTCACTTGCTTCGGTACTTTTAACCGAGGGATCGGACTTTTCAAAAAAACCACCGAGGGTGGGGCACCGATGGGACAAGGCCCGTGGGGAAAGCTTTCTCGTGGGAAAAGCCTCTTGGGGAAAAAGGGGAGCCTCTGAGGGGCGAAAAGCCTCGATGGGAAAAAAAAAAGCCCACAGCTCCCGTTGATCCACCGCCGAAAGGAATGCGCGGGGGACACTTTTTAATGCTTACCAGCTTCAGAAAAGCGAAGAGCGCACGTTGCATGCCCCCCCCCACTTCCGAGGACGAGGGAAACCTGACTTTTCCCCTCTGGGGGAGGGGCTTCCAGGGAAAGCTTTTTTTTACCCCAAGAATCCATGGGTTCGCCACTGAGAGGGGGAAAAAACCTTCAGGTTTTCGGCAACGGGTCCACAAAAAACCAAGCCGTCTTAGCCCTCGGCCATCCCGATGGGAGAAGGAAATCCGAAAGCCCCTTGAAGGCAAAAACTCGCGTCAGCGGCTACTAGGCCTTTTCCCTGAAGGGCCACCCAGAGCGAGGTCCCTGAGGTTTTTTTCCCCGGTCCTAAGTCTAGAGCAACCCTGTCCGCAACTCGAAAAATTTTACCAGGAGAGTTTCTTCCCCTTCCAGCGCGAGATTTGAGGGCCCTTTTTCCGATTGCGAGGGGGGACGTCTCGGCGTAGGTTTCTAATCACCCACCTAAAACTGCTGGAAAAACTTCAAAGGGTCCTTCGACACCCTTTGCTGCAACTCCAAGAATTTTCCCCTGGAGCATTACCTGTCTCCCACCTCGGAAAGGAGGGAAGGGCCCACGAAAGTTTCCAGCCACAACCATTCCAGATTGGAGCCGTGTTTCCGCCTTTCTAGCTCTGAGAAGGGGAATTTCATTTTCCCTTTGCGTGTCCGGAAAAAAGGGGGAATTTTCCCGGGCCGTTCCCGTCGCCATATCTTCAGAGGAGGCGCCTTCTTAAACAGCTTAAAAGGTGGGGAGGAGGGCGGAAAACTTCCCAAAGTTCGCTTTTGCCACCATTCCAAAGAGGGGGTTCCGCCCGGGATATCTTTCAGGTCCATTCCAGCGGAAAACTCTTTTTTTTCCCTGCACTTTGGCCACGGAACTTTCAAAAAGCGAGGGGAAATTCGGAACTCCCACACCCACGGTGGTGGGTTAGGTGGCGGGACAAAAGCCCTGCGGGAAAAACCTTGCGGAAGGCCTCGTGGGGGAAAAGGCCTCGAGGGGAAAAAGCCCACCAGGATCCCTTGATCCCAAGGCGGGAAAAAGGTGACGCGTGGGGACACTGCTTTTGCGCTTACAAGCACGGGAGTTTAAAAGCGCAAGGTTTGCAAGCCCCCAACGTCGAGGACGAGGGGGGACTGGGACCGGTGGGGAGAACAACCAGAATAACCCCAAGATTCCATGTTCAGGCGCACGGACGGAGGGGAAATCCTCACAAGGTTTCCGGGACAGCGGACTCTTCACACTAAGGATTCTTAGGGGTGGGCCCGGGCGATTGGGACGCGAGGAACGGAAAATTCCTTGAAGGATGAACCCCCGCAAGGCAAAAAAACACTCGGCTCGGGGGGGACTGGCCCTTTCCTCTGAGGCCAAAACTAGAGCGAGTCGCCTTAAAAGGTCCCCTTCGTAAATTTTCGAGAAATAGCAAACCCTGCCCAAACAAAAACTCAGGAGGGAAAAAATCCAGGGAGGGTTTCTCCCCCTCAGGCGTCAGGATGAGGCCGCATTTCCGCTGAAGGCGGCCTCCGAGGCGCTTAATCACCCAGCTAACCTCTGGAAAACTTAAACAAAAAGGGTTCCTTCACACCCTTGGGTGCCGGCGCAAACTCAAAGAAGTTCCCCGGATATATTCCGTCTTTCCACTCAAGAGGGAAAATCACGGAGGGAGTCCCCTCCCTCAATCCCAAAATGGAGGAAGCTTGCGTTCCCGGCCCTCCCTAGGCCGAGAGGAGGGGGATCTTTTCCCTTGGCCCGGTTGGTCGGGCAAGGAATTTCCCGGAGTTTTCCCGGTCGCATCTCCAAGAGGGGCAGGCCCAACTTCTCCCACAGGGAAAAAAAAAAAAGGCGGAGGAGATTCTCCAGGGATTCGTGCCCACCATTCCCAGTGGTCCCAAGGGATTGTCTCAGTCTTTCCAATATTCCAGGGGGAAAAACCTGGTTTTCCCCTTTTTGCTCTACCTTTTGGACTTTCAAGCCGCGAGGGCGACCGACCTCACCACCAGTGGCAACTTGGGGGAACAGGGGGCCTGTTGGGGAAAAAAAAAGGCCTGGGTCGCGGGGAAAGCCCCACAGATTCCCTCTGATTCACGCGAAAGGGAAGGCGTTGACACTGCTTTGCTTACAGGGCTGCGGGATGGAAAAGCCGCCACCGTTGCATGCCCCCACTCGCGACGAAGGATGACTCCCCCTGGTTAGACTTTTTCCAGGAATGGGTCCCCAAAAGGATCCATGGTTCAGGGGCACTTGGCGAGAGGGAAAATCCTCACCCGGGTTCCGGCACCGGACTTTCCCCACAAACAAGGCGTCTTATGCCAGGGGTTTCCCCAAGGCCCCCGGGTGGATCCAGAGGGAATTCGAAGAAGCATGTGGACGGCGTTGGCGTGGAAAAGGGGGGGGACTTGTTTAATTTTCATTAATTTTGTTAAGAATTAGCATTAGGGGAAACTTATTAGGTGTAGAAAAAGATTTTAAGTGGAGGGAAAGGAGGGCTGAAATAAGCTTGGTTTATACCGCGGACGGCCAATTAAAAAATTTCCAGGACAAGGGGGGAATTTGGCAAACCACCTACCTTGGGGGCGCCACCGGGCGGAGCCCGCTTGAAATATTCTAAGGCAAGTGCCTTCGCCTTAAAGCTCCCTTTCGTTTTTCGGGGCTTCTTAAAACAATAAAAGCCAGGCAAAGTTAAAGTAGGGGGGAACTGGCGAGGGGCCCTCCGGCACTCCAGGTGGAGATTCAGGCCTTGGAAAAGTTTTAAAGTTTAAAGAGCCAGAGAAGAAGGGGAAAAAGGGTAGAGGGAGGGAGAAAAAGGAGGAAGGAGGAAAAAAAGACTCGGGCGGGGGAGCCCAAGGGGAAAAGGTTCCCAAGAAAACCAAGGCTGAGAGGAACTAGTTCGAAGAAGCTGCGGGTCCGCGCACAAACTGGGGCCCCCGGCCCCTGGGCCTCCTCCCTTTAATTGTTTTCCAGAAGGCCTTTTTTATACTTTTTTGCGCATTTAAAAAAACATGACGGAGATCAAATGGGATAACAACAAAAAAATTAGTTGTAAAGGCGTTTTCACCCAATAAAAAAAACCCCAGGATTTCTTTTCTGTATAATTTCATTTTCTATACCCCAAAAAAAGGTCTCTTCAGGGTTTGATTTACATTTATTATCTTTCTGGGCCAAGAGGCGGCTTGTTAAAACCACTTTTTTGGCTCTCTTTTCCTTAATGAAATGTTAAAATTTATGTTTTTTCCCCTTTGAAGTGTATTTTTCTTTAATCTGCATTCTCCGTACAAATCATTTTTTAAAAGGCTTACATCTCTCCATAAGTAACAAGGGTTTGGGCAGCTTGGGTTATTAAAACAAAAAAGGAAGTTTACTTAAACTTCAAAAAAGATCTTTAATGTTTTGCTTAATTAACCAAAAGGTCTTACTACTTGTTTTCCTATAATTTTTTTTTTACCCAACTATTTTATCTAAAAATAAAGGCGCAATATTTTGAAAAATTTGGGCAAAGGGCAAAGCATTGGAAACCCAAAAAAATTGGGGGAAAAACTTTTTTTTTAAATGAAGTTCCTATTCTAAAGAATTTGGGGAACTCCTCGGGAAAGCTCTTGGGCATTCCTAGGGATGTTTAAAAGCTTTTTCCTGAGGGGCTCCTGCCTCGCGGTCAGGGACGGGCCCAAACAAAAATTCCAACAAGCGCAGAGCTGCTGAGCGGGAGTTTTCCTAACAGGCAAGGGCTAGAACAAGGCCATTCAAGAGGGGTTTTTTTGGACTTGCAAAACAAAGGTCTTTTTTTTTCAAAATTGCAGAAAAAGGACTTAATGCCCTTTGAAATTTGGGGACTTTTTTCCAGGGAAAAAAAGGTCAAGAGGAGTGAAAAAGGGCGAAGCACAAAGAAAAAACCGGGCCGAGATTTTTTGTTGGGGGTTTACATTGGCTTAAAAAATTTCCCAGAAGGGGTCCCTTGAAGGGTCTGGAGCCACGCCTTTTGCTTTATGGTCAGCTCCCCTTTCCTCATAACGCTGTGTTCCAACGGGGCGGCGGCTTCCTTCACACTGGCTCCCGGGGCAGTCTTTAGGCCCCGGGCTTCGACAAGGAAGAGGGAATTCCCGAGGAGGCCCCCCGAGCAAAACCTCGCGATGCGGGGGGGGAACTGGGGGGGCCTTTTCCTGAGGCCACCAAAGAAGCGGGGTCCCTAGGTTTCCCCTGTCGTAAGTCGGAGGGGAGCAACCTGCCGCGAAATAACTCGAAGGAAAAATCCAGGGAGGGTTCTTCCCCCGCCTTCCCAGGGACGGAGATTGAGGGCCCAATTTTTCCGCTTTGAACCGTATCGAAGTCTAATTCAACACCTAAACCCCGAAAACCCAAAAGGGTCCCTTCACACCCTTGACTGGCACAAACTCAAGGAAGGTTGCCCCCGAAACATTTTAACCCGTTCTCCTACTCTGGAGTGGAGAATAGTGGCCAACGAGATGTCCGCCCATCAAGAGGAGCCCTCACCCCCTTAAGGGCCGAGGAGGGCGATCCTTTCTTTGGGCGTGGGTTCGGGAAAAAAGGGAATAAAACCCGACGTCCCGTTCGGCATTTCTAAAAGCGCTCTTCCACAGGAAAGGCAGGAGTAGGGAACTCAGGGTTCGTTGGGGCCCACCATATATCTTCAAGGTCTCCCAAGATGTTCTCAGTCCACAGGAAAAACCTGTTTTCCCTTGCCACGTGCCTCGGGACTTTTTGCAAGCGAGTATCGAATTTCAAAACACCAACGGTGGACACGTGGGGGGACAAGCCCTTGTGGCGAAAAGGGGGGCCTCGTGGCGGGGGGAAAAAGCCTTTTAATGGGAAAAGCCCTCGTGAGGTAAAAAGCCACAGTAATTCCCTTTAATTCCACCGCCCGAAAGCGGGGAACCGTTGGACACTGCTGTTTGGCCGCACGCTCGGGGACGGAAAAACAGGGGGGACGGTGCATTTTTGGCCCCACTTCGAGGACAAAGGACCTGGAAACCCGCCCTTGGGGAGGGGACTCCAAAGGAAAAGTTTTACTCCAAAGAATCCATGGTCAAGCACTGGGAGGAGGTAATCCTCACTTTTCTTTTTTAAGGGCCCACCGGCACCTCCACCAAAAGGTCTTAGGCCCCTGAGTTGGCAATCGACGAGAGGAAAATCCCGTTGAGTTCTTCCCCCGACTAAGGGCGAGGGGGGGAACTGGGCCTTTTTAACTGAGGCATAGAAGGCGGGTCCTTTGATGTCCCCCGTCATTAAGTCGGAGAGAACTGCCGCAAACCCTCGAGAAAAATCCAGGAGGGTTCTCCTCCACGGGAGGATGAGGGGGGTTTTCTTTTGGAGGGTTAGGGTAAGGTGACCACCTTAAACCTCTGGAAAAACTCAAAAAAACGTTTCAATTCTCGTTGGCAAAAACTTCAAGAAGTTCCGGGGGGGGGGAGATTTTTAAAAAAACGTCTTTTATGAGTAGGGAAAGACGAAGGGGGAAAAGTTCCGCACAACAATGTTTTCCAAGTGGGAGCGCCGGGTTCGGTGTAAGGAGAGGGAGATCCTTTCTGTGGTCGGGAAAGGAACTTTTTTCGGGGTTCTTGTGATTCAAGAAGGGGGGGTGGGGGAGTTTAAGGAAGGTGTGAGGATAAGGGGTCACCATCAACAGGATGTACATTCCAGGGAAGGTGTTTTCGGCACTGCCTCAACTCATTGCAAGCGAGATCGACTCACACCATGGTGGCACGTGACAAGCGCGCTCTTGGTAAAGCCTCGTGGCGAAAGCGCCTGATGGGAAAGCCTCTTAGGGAAGAGGACTCGAGAAGCCACTTGTTTCCCTTGATTCACGCAAAAGGGATGGACACTGCTGCTACAGCCGGGTGGCAGGCTAACATGCACGTGCCATGCCCCCACTCGGCAGACGGCAGGACTGACTCCCCTGGAGACTCCACGAAGTACCCCAAGATCCATGCCAGCAGCTGGGAGAGGAATGCTCAGTGTTCCGCGCACCGACTCCAAAACAAGAACCGGGGTCTTAGGGCCGGGCATCGACCGGCGCCAACGCGAGAAGGGAATCCCCGAGGATGCACCGCCGAGCAACCTCGGGCATGGGACTGTCCTTTTCCTCGACGGCACCCACGAGCGGGTCCCTCGATGT
>NW_017212785.1:0-16242 GCF_001704415.2 Capra hircus
TTTGCAGCCTTGTATGACTCAGCACGGAGGGAGGAGACTGGAAAAGCTCTCTTCCTTGGAGGAAGGAAAGGCAGCCCCAGAGAGTGTGTTTTCACACCTGTATCTTGCAGCAAGTGTTTGGCGTCTCAGACGTCAGACCTCCAGGCCTGCTCCAACGGCCTCAGTTCCAGAGTCAGGGCCGTGTGTCTCCCTGCATTTTCTGAGCCTTGGGAACACATTCCTAGGTCAGAACAGTCCTGCCCATGGGGAAGGAGGCTGCGGGAGTGTGTCTGAGGGGGTCGGGTGCCATGCTGGGGTCCAAAAGACCCGGTACCTCCAATAGACCCCAGGACAACAGCGGTGGGGCTCCCCCTGGCTTCCGAAATGCCAAAGCGAGAAGCAAAGCTAGCTCTATCAGAAGGAAGAAAATAGCAATGGCATGGATGTTCAGGCTGTTGCTGGGCCGCACCACTTCAGGGTCCCCCCGAGAGGAACAGGCGCCCTGTGGCCCCTAGGTCCGATATGCAGGTTAACACACAGGGTGTGTCCCCATAGGAGCCAAGAATTTTCCTGACAGACCTAGGCTCACTAGAGCTCTCCCACCGGGCAAAAGGGGTAGAACAGACTGTGGATGTGACTCTGCCTTTCCCAGCGAGCATGGGGCCCTCCCTACGGCCCCGGGCTCCAGGGAAAATTGTCCCTGAAAAATGACCTCCAAGAAGCGCTTTTCCAGCAGGCTGGGATGCAGAGTTCACAGGATGCGGGGAAAGTGATCGTCCTTCAGGGAAGAAGAGGCAGCCACCCAGTGTGTGTTTGCAAGCCTGTATTTGGAAGAAACTGGTTAGCTCCTTCAAGGGGAGACCTCCAGGTCTGCTCAGAGGACCGAAATTCCAGAGGCAGCACCATGCATCTCCCCTGTCCTTTCTGAGCCTTGGAAAGACATTTCTAGCTTATAGCGGTATTGCTCATGAAGAAGCAGGATGCAGGAATGTGTCAGACATGACTGGGTGCCTTCCTGGGTTCAGCTCCGTGAGGGGCCTTTCCACTCAAAGTAGGTCCCATGCCTCCTTGGGGAGGAAGTGGGGCCCGCTTGCCTCCAAATTGCCAAAGGCTGGAACAAAGCTAGTTCTATCAGAGGTAAGAAAAGAGCAATTGGATGGATGTGGAAGCTGTTGCTGGGCCGCACTGCTTCAGGCCCCCCACCCCTCCGCCCCCGAGAGAAACAGGCGCCCTGTGGCCCCTAGGTCCTGGATGCAGTTTCACACATAGAATGTGTCCCCATAGGAGCCAAGAATTTTCCTGACAGACCTAGGCTCACTAGAGCTCTCCTACAGAGCAAAGGGGATGGGACAGATGTGTGGCTGTGGCTCTGCCTTTCCCTGGGAGTGTGGAGCCGCTCCCTATGGCCCCGGGCTCCAGGGGAAATTGCCCCTGAATAATGACCTCCAAGAAGCGCTTTTCCAACTGGCTGAGACGTGGAGTTCTCAGGATGCAGGGAAAGCGAGTGTCCTTCGGGGAAGCAAAGGCAGTCACCTGTTATCATGACTTACTAGAATAGTAGGTACCTTCTCCGGTTGGGCAGAGGCCTTCCCTACCTGATCTGAAAAAGAAAATGAAGTAGCTCGCTGATTTGAGAAATAATTCCCAGACTTGGGTTTCCAACCAGTATAGAATCCGACAATGGCCCTGTCTTTGTAGCCGCGTTAATTAACAGGTATGTGAAGCTCTAAATATCAGTGGAAATTACATACAGCATATAGGCCCCAGTGTTCTGGAATGGTGGAAAGAAACAACCAAACTCTTGAAGAGACACTTTCAAAATGGATCATAGAGACTGACTGTACATGGATGGGCTTGCTTCCGGCAGACTTACTCATATTACGGGTAACCGCACGTTCCCACAGTTGTTGTCCTTATGAAATTTTCTATGGGAGACCCCCTGCCACAGTGAGGCAGGTGTTAGCAGATTTACCACAAGTAAGGGGGTGGGATTTCACAGCAGATGGAACAATTAGGTAAGGTAATAAATCAGGTAACTAAGTTTGTATAAAAAAAAATCTCATTCCCCCTTGAGGAACAGATTCATGAATTTGTGCTCAGTGATCAGGTGTGGCTCAATGACTGGAAACACAATTCCTTGGCCTGACATTGGAAAGGTCCTTATACTGTTGTTTTAGCCACAATTCTGAAAGAGATGGGAATACCAGACCACCTAACCTGCCTCTTGAGAAATCTGGATGAAGGTCAGGAAGCAACAGTTAGAGCAGGACATGGAACAACAGACTGGTTCCAAAAAGGAAAAGGAGTATGTCAAGGCTGTATATTGTCACCTGTTTATTTAACTTATATGCAGAGTACATCATGAAACATGCTGGGATGGAAGATACATGAGCTGGAATGAAGATTGCCGGTAGAAATATCAATAAACTTAGATATGCAGATGACACCACCATTATGGCAGAACGTGAAGAGGAACGGGTATGTCGGGGAACTTCTTGAGTTGCAGCAAGGGTGTGAAGGACCCTTTGGAAGTTCCAGAGGTTAGGTGTGGTTAGTCTCGAGATGCCTCAGCAGAAATGGGCCTCATGTCGCCTGGAAAAGAGAGGCTCCTGGATATTCCAAGTTTCAACAGGTGCTCTCGAGTTACCATGGGGACTTCAGGGACCCGCTCTGGCGGCCGCAGGAAATGCCAGTCATCATGCGTGTTGCTAGGGACTCTTGTGATTCCTCTCCCGTCGATGCCGGGGCCTAAGACCTTGTGTGGAGTCGGGGCCGGGAGCTGAGGATTCCTCTCCAGTGCTGACATGGATTTTGGGGTACTTCTGGAGTCTCCACAAGGGAGTCAGGCCTCGTCTCGAGTGGGGGCATGAGCGTGCCCTTTCCTCCCATGCTGTAGCAGCAGTGTCACGCTTCCCCTTGCGTGGACCAAGGATCTGTGGCTTTCCCTCGAGTCTTTCCCACGAGGCTTTCCCACAGGGCTGTCCCACGTGTCACGGTGGTGTGAGTCGATCCTCGGCATGAAAGCCGAGGCAGTGCAGGGAAAACAGGTTCCTGTGGAATGGACTGAGACATCTGGGGGCGTCTTGGAATGGTGCACGACCCTGCAGTTCCTCTCCCCTTTCCTTTCGAGAGCGCCTCCTCTTGAGATGCGATGGGAATGCCGGGAATTCTTTCCCGACCAAGCAGGGAAAGGATCCCTCCTCTCGAGCTACTTGCCGGAAACGGAGCTCCTCTGGATGTGGCCGGGGACCCTCGTGCTTCCTCTTGAGTGGAGACGGTATGCCAGGGAACTTCTTGAGTTGCAGCATGACTGTGAAAGACTCTTTGGAAGTTCCAGAGGTCACGTGTGATTAGCCTCCAGACACCTCAGGGGAAAAGGGCCTCATCTCGCCTGCAGGGGAGAACCTCCTGGATTTTACCGAGTTGCGGCAGGTGCTCTCGACTTACGACGGGGACCTCATGACCCGCTCTGGTGACCTCAGGAAAGGCCAGTCCCATGCGAGTTGCTAGAGGCCTGTCGCTATTCCTCTCCCGTTGATGCCAGGGCCTAAGACCTTGTGTGGAGTCGGGGCTGGAACCTGAGGATTCCTCTCCAGGGCTGACATGCATCTTGGGGTACTTCTGGAGTCTCCCCAGGGGAGTCAGTCCTAGTTCGAGTGGGGCATGCACGTGCGCTTTCCTCCCGTGCTGTAGCAGCAGTGTCACGCTTCCCTTCGCGTGGATCAAGGGATCTGTGGCTTTCCCTCGAGGCTTTCCCACGAGGCTTTCCCACAGGCTCTCCCACGTACCACCGTGGTGTGAGTCGATCCTCGCGTGAAAGTCGAAGCAGTGCAGGGAAAACAGGATCCTCTGCAATGGACTGAGACATCTGGGGCACTCTTGGAATGGTGGCACTACCCATGAGTTCCTCTCGCCTTTCCTGTGCAGCGCGCCTCCTCTTGAGATGCATCGGAAACGTCGGAATTCTTTCCCGAGGAAGCAGGGAAGGATCCCTCATCTCGAGTTTGGAGCGGAAACGGAGCTCCTCTGGAGTGGCCGGACCCTCGTGCTTCCTCTGGAGTGGAGACCGTATGTCGGGGAACTCTTGAGTTGTAGCAAGGGTGTGTAGGACCCTTTGGAAGTTCCAGAGTTTAGGTGTGATTACTCTCGAGACGCCGCAGAGAAAATGGGCCTCATCTCGACTGGAGCAGAGAACCTCCTGGATTTTCTCGAGTTGAGGCAGGTGCTCTCGGCTTACGACCGTGACCTCAGGGACAGTGAAGCAGATGTGTCACGCTTCCCGTCGCGGGGATCAAGGGATCTGTGGCTTTCCTCGAGGCTTTCCCACGAGGCTTTCCACAGGGCTGTCCACGTGCCACCATGGTGTGAGTGGATCCTCGCGTGAAAGTCGAGGCAGTGCAGTGAAAACAGGTTCCTCTGAAATGGACTGAGACATCTGGGGACTCTTGGAATGGTGGCACGACCCTGGAGTTCCTCTCGTCTTTCCTATTGAGAGCCTTGCTCTTGAGATGCCACGGGAATGCCGAAAAATCTTTCCTGACTAAGCAGGATAGGATCCTTCATCTCGAGCTGCCAGGCGGAAACGGGGTTCCTCTGAATGTGGGCGGGACCCTCGTGCTTCCTCTCGTGTGGAGACGGGTATGTCGGGGAACTTCTTGAGTTGAAGCAAGGACCCTTTTGAATTTCCAGAGTTTAGGTGTGATGAGCCTCCAGACACCTCAGAGGAAATGGGCCTCATCTCGCCTGGAGGGGAGAACCTCCTGGATTTTCTAGAGTTGGGCAGGGACTCTCGAGTTACGACGGGGAACTCAGGGACCCGCTCTGGTGGCCTCAGGAAAGGCCAGTGCCCATGGGAGTTGCAAGAGGCCTTTCGGGACTACTCTCCCGTCGATGTCGGGGCCTAAGACCTTGTGTGGAGTCGGGGCTGGAAGCTGAGGATTCCTCTCCAGTGCTACCATGGATCTTGGCGTAACTTCTGGAGTCTCCCCTGGGGAGTCAGTGCTCATCTCGTGTGGGGGCATGCACGTGAGCTTTCCTCACGAACTGTAGCAGCAGTGTCACACTTCCCGTCGCATGGATCAAGGGATCTGTGGCTTTCCCTCGACGCTTTACCAAGAGGGTTTCCCACAGGTCTGTCCCACGTTCCACCGTGGTGTGAGTCGATCCTCGCGTGAAAGTCGAGGCAGTGCAGGGAAAACAGGTTTTCCCTGGAATGACTGAGACATCTGGGGAACGCTGGGAATGGTGGCACCGACCCTGGAGTTCCTCTCGCCTTTACTGTGTAGATCGCCTCCTCTTGAGATGCGATGTGAATGCCGGGATTTCTTTCCCGACCACGCAGGGAAATAATCCCTCCTCTCGAGCTAGGAGGCGGAAACGGGGCTCCTCTGGATGTGGGAGGGACTCTCGTGCTTCCTCTCGAGTGGAGACGGGTAATGTCGGGGAACTTCTTGAGTTGCAGAAAGGGGTTGAAGGACCCTTTGTAAGTTCCAGAGGTTAGGTGTGATTAGCCTCGAGACGCCTCAGCGGAAATGGGCCTCATCTCCCCTGGAGGGGAAAGCCTCCTGGATTTTCTCGAGTTGCGGCAGGTGCTCTCGACTTACGAAGGGGACCTCAGGGGACCCGCTCTGGTGGCCTCAGGAAAGGCCAGTCCCCATGCGAGTTGCTCGGTGGCCCCTCGGGTTTCCTCTCCCGACGATGCCGGGGCCTAAACCTTCTGTGGAGTCGGTGCCGAAACCTGAGGATTCCTCTCCAGTGCTGACATGGATCTTGGGGTACTTCTGGAGTCTCCCCTGGGGAGTCAGTCCTCGTCTCGAGTGGGGGCATGCACGTGCGCTTTCCCTCCCGAGCTGCAGCACATTGTCACGGTTCCCTTCGCGTGATCAAGAGGAACTGTGGCTTTCCCTCGAGGCTTTCCCACGAGGCTTTCCCGAGCTTTCCGAGGCTTTCCCACAGGGCTCTCCCACGGTGCCAGGCCCCGTGGTGTGACTCTATACCTCGGCTTGAAAGTCGAGGCAGTGCAGGGTAAACAGGTTTCCCTGGAATGGACTGAGACATCCGGGGCTTCAGGGAAAATGGTGGCACAACCTGGAGTTCCTCTCACCTTTACCTGTTTAGAGCCCCTCCTCTTGAGATGCCGACGGGAACGCCGGGAATTCTTTCCCGACACGCAGGGAAAGGATCCCTCCTCTCGAGCTAGGAGGCGGAAACACGGGCTCCATCTGGAATGTGAGCTGGACTCTCGTGCTTCCTCTCGAGTGAGACGGGGTATGTCTGGGGAACTTCTTGAGTTGAAGCAAATGGTGTGAAGGACCCTTTCGAAGTTCCAGAGTATTAGGTGTGATTAGACTCCGAGACATCTCAGCGGAAATAGGGCCTCATCTCGCCTGGATGGGGAGAACCTCCTGGATATTCTCCGAGTTGCGGCAGGTGCTCTCGACTTAGGACGGGGACCTCAGGGACCCGCTCTGGTGGCCTCAGGAAAGGCCAGTACCCATGCGAGTTGCTCAGAGGCCTTTCGGAATTCCTCCCATCGATGCCAGGCCTAAGACCTTGTGTCGTGTCGGTGCCGGAACCTGAGGATTCCTCTCCAGTGCTGACATGGATCTTGGGGTACTTCTGGAGTCTCCCCAGGGGAGTCAGTCCTCGTCTCGAGTGGGGGCTTGCACGTGTGCTTTCCTCCAGAGCTGTAGCAGCAGTGTCACGCTTCCCTTCGTGTGGATCAAGGATCAGTGGCTTTCCTCGAGCGTTTCCCACGAGGCTTTCCACGAGGCTTTCCCACAGGGCTTTCCCTCGTGCAACCGTGGTGTGAGTCGATCCTCGGCTTGAAAGTGGAGGCAGTGCCAGGAAAACAGGTTTCCCTGGAATGGACTGAGACATATGAGGGACTCTGGAATGGTGGCATGACCCTGGAGTTCCTCTCGCCTTTTCCTGTGGAGAGCGCCTCCTCTTGAGATGCGATGGGAATGCAAGGAATTCTTTCCCGACCATGCACTGAAAGGACCCTCCTCTCGAGCTATGAGGCAGAAAAGGGGCTCCACTGGATATGGGCGGGATTCTTGTGCTTCCTCTCAAGTGGAGAGGGTATGTCGGGGAACTTCTTGAGTTGAAGCAAGGGTGTGAAGGACTCTTTGGAAGTTCGAAGTTTAGGTGTGATTAGCCTCGTGACGCCTTAGCGGAAATGGGCCTCAGCTCACCTGGAGGGGAGAACCTCCTGGATATTCTCGAGTTGCGGCAGGTGCTCTCGACTTACGACCTGGACCTCAAGGACCCGCTTTGGTGGCCTGAGGAAAGGCCAGTCCCCATGCGAGTTGCTCGGGGTCTTCTCGGGATTCCTCTCCTGTCGATGTCGGGGCTACGACCTTGTGTGCAGTCGGTACCCGGAACCTGAGGATTCCTTTCCAGTGCTGACATGGATCTTGGGCTACCTCTGGATTCTCCCCAGGGGATTCAGGCCTCGTCTCGAGTGGGGGCATGAGCGTGCCCTTTCCTCCCATGCTGTAGCAGCAGTGTCACGCTTTCTGCTTGCGTGGACCAAGGGATCTGTGACTTTCCCTCGAGTCTTTCCCACGAGGCTCTCCACAGGGCTGTCCCACGTGTCTCGGTGGTGTGAGTCAATCCTCGGCGTGAAAGCCGAGGCAGTGCAGGGAAACAGGTTCCTATGGAATGGACTGAGACATCTGGGGGAGTCTTGGAATGGTGGCACGACCCTGCAGTCCTCTCCCCTTTCCTTTGGAGAGCGCCTCCTCTTGAGATGCGATGGGAATGCCGGGAATTCTTTCCCGACCAAGTAGGGAAAAGGATCCCTCATCTCGAGCTACGAGCCGGAAACGCAGCTCCTCTGGATGTGGCCGGGACCCTCGTGCTTCCTCTTGAGTGGAGACGGGTATGTCGGGAACTTCTTGAGTTGCAGCATGACTGTGAAAGACTCTTTAGAAGTTCCAGAGTTCACGTGTGATTAGCCTCGAGACACCTCAGTGGAAACGGGCCTCATCTCGCCTGCAGGGGAGAACCTCCTGGATTTTCTCGAGTTGCGGCAGGTGCTCTCGAGTTACGACGGAGACCTCAGGGACCCGCTCTGGTGACCTCAGGAAAGGCCAGTCCCCATGCGAGGTACTAGGGGGCCTCTCAGGATTCCTCTCCCGTCGATGCCGGGGCCTAAGACCTTGTGTGGAGTCGGGACGGAACCTGAGGATTCCTCTCCAGTGCTGACATGGATCTTGGCGTACTTCTGGAGTCTCCCAAGCTTGCGTCAGTCCTCGGCTCGAGTGGGGTCATGCACGTGCGCTTTCCTCCCGAGCGGTAGCAGCAGTGTCACGCTTCCCCTTCTCGTGGATCAAGGAATCTGTGGCTTTCCCTGGAGTCTTTCCCATGAGGCTTTCCCACAGGGCTATTCCACTTGCCACCATGGTGTGAGTCGATCCTCGGCGTGAAAGTCGAACCAGTGCAGGGAAAACAGGAACCTCCTTCCCCACAGTAGGGGATACACTGTCCCCTTGGCGGGTGTCTCCAGAGCACTCGCGCTGGGGGGTTGCCCGCGGAGGTGCGGGCCTCAGGCTCCACGTGAGAAAAGCCCCAAATGGCATTAGCTGCCAGTCCAGACGCTGGCCCCTCAGGTCTCTGGCCGGAGCCTTGGGCTCCAGGCAACTCAAAGCCCTCGGCGGTGGCACTCTGGACTGCTGTAGGGAAAGGATGCCAAGAGCCCATGGAGAAGTTGGGGAGGGGCATGGGGGAAACGGAGGCGAGGACAGCGAGGCATCTAGGTGGAAGCCGCTGGAGAGAGCGTCTGGTGTCCCGGAATGCCTCGGAGGAGCCAGCGGGGACAGTCGAGGCCCAGGGACCTGTGGAATGTGAAAAGGCGGGAAATCCCAGAGCAAGGCAGGCTGGGAAAGGGGGCGTTGGTGGCCAATTCAAAGGGACCTTGGGGCGTTTCCTGGGCGGTGAGCTCCCTTGGCACTGCTGAGGGCCCCTGATTGATCCACCCGGGGTTGATCCCACCCCCCGCTGCGAGGGAGGGCCACAAACCAAAGCGCGCGAACTGCCCGCCCACCCCAACGGGGATCTTGGCGGTCCAGGGCTCAGCCGTGCCCGGGAAAAGCCCACTCGCTCCACGGGACTCCGTCCAGGGTCTCTGCTTGGAAAGAGGCCAGGGGCGACCCCCACCATCTACCCACCCAAACCCTATTGACGTCAATGGTGGCGGAGACGCCTCCCGTTCTCCAGAGTCCTAAGCTGCTGGGTCCCCGCCCACTCGGCCAGCAGTCTGCAGCGTGCCCGTGTGCCTCTCCCACCATGGCTTGGTTCGGCTCCTCCAGCACCTCAAGCGGTACGTTTGCCCTCGGTCCCTGTGGTCGGATCACATCTCAGGGGATTTGCGGGTGGCCTGGGCAAGGGCTCTCGGCCAATGTGTTGACCCCCCTCCCACCCGAGAACGGCTGGGACCGATCGGCCAGGCCCGGGGTTCCGAGGCGTCAGGTGTGCCCAAATTCGGAGGGCGTGGCATCGTTCGTTCATCTTGCTCCTTTGGCACACACATGGCTTCTCCGTTCTCTTTTCTGGGAAGACAGTGTTGTTTCAGGGGGCGTGCTGCGGGGGGCGGGGGCCGGGTTGCGGGGTGGTGGGAGCAGGTGCTGTGCTGGGATGAGGCCCTTTATCCTCACATCTTCCTGTGGGAATGGGAGTCGGGGAGCTCTGTGGCCTTGCTGCCTTCAGTGGCTTCCTCTGCACAGGGGCCTAGTGGCTTCTGCCTTTTGTCAGGCGTTACGGGGTTTGGGCTTCGCTTTGGTGGCCTTGGCCTTTGCCTTGGCCTGGGCCTTGCCCTTGCCCTTGCCCTTGCCTTGGTCTTGGTCTTGGCCTTGCCCTGCCCTTGAAGTTGAACTTGACCTTGACCTTGAACTTGACCTTGACCTTGACTTTGAACTTGAAATTGGCCTTGACCTTGAACTTGACCTTGACCTTGAACTTTAACTTCAACTTGAACTTGACCTTGACCTTGAACTTGAACTTGACTTTGAACTTGAACTTGAACTTGACGTTGAACTTGAACTTGACCTTGACCTTGACCTTGAACTTGACCTTGACCTTGAGCTTGAACTTGACCTTGACCTTGATCTTCAACTTGAACTTTACCTTGACCTTGAACTTCAACTTGAACTTGACCTTGACCTTGAACTTGAATTTGAACTTGAACTTGACCTTGAACTTGACCTTGACCTTGACTTTGAACTTGACCTTGACTTTGAACTTCAACTTGAACTTGACCTTGAACTTGAACTTGACCTTGACCTTGACCAACAACGGGAGACCTCGAGATTTGCTCAGAGCACCGGAGGTCCAGAAGCAGGTCCCTGTATCTCCCCTTCCCTTTGTGATCATTGCAAAGACATTCCTAGCTGATAGCGGGAGTGCCCCTGAAGAAGCAAGCAGTGGGAGTGTGTTTGACACGACTGTGTGCCTTCCTGGCCTCATCTCCACAAGGGGCCTTTCCTCTCGAATAGGCCCCATGTCCCCTTGGGAGGGTGTCATGCCTCTTTTCTCCTCACTGCCAAAGGGTGGAGCCAAGCTCGCTCTGTCAGAGGTACAAAAACAGCAATTGAACGGATTTTCAAGCTCTTGCTAGGCTGCACCCTTTCAGGGCCCACTTTACTGAAACAGGTGCTCTGTGGCCCCTGGTTGGGTATGCAGGTTCACAAACAGGGTGAGATCCTGTCCAAGCCAAGAATTTTCCTGAAAGACCTAGGCTCACTAGAGCTCTCCTCCAGAGCAAAGGGGATAGAGGAGATGTATGGAGGAGTCTTTGCCTTTCCCTGTGAGTGTGGGGCTACTCCCTACGGCCCCAAGCTCAGGGATAACTGCCTCTAAGAAAGGAATGGCAAGAAGCGCTATTCTTGGAGGTTGGGACAGGGAGTTTGCAGCATGTGGGGAAAGAAAGACTTCTTCGGGGAAGAAGAGGCAACCACCGGGGGTGTGTTTGCAAGCCTCTATTTGGAAGGAACAGGTTTGCTTATACATCTCAAGACCTCCAGATCTGCTCAGAGGACTGAAGTTCCAGAGACAGGGCCATGGTATCTCCCCTTCCCTTTGAGATCCTTGCAAAGACATTCCTAGCAGATCGTGGGAGTGCCCATGAAGAAGCAAGCAGCAGGAGTGTGCTTGACATCACTGGCTGCCTACCTGGGCTCAGCTCCTCAAGGGGCCTTTCTCTCCTGGTAGGCCCTATGTCCCCTTTGGGAGAGGGTGGTGCCCTCTTCCCTCCACACTGCCAAAGGGTGGAGGTGGAGCAAACTCGTTCTCTCCGAGGTAAAAAAAAAAAAGACAAATTGGATGGATTTTTAAGCTCTTGCTATGCTGCACCCCTCCAGGACCCACTCGAGCAAAACAGGTGCCCTGTGGCCCCTAGGTCGGGTATGCAGGTTCACACACCGGGTGGATCCCGTCAAAGCCAAGAATTTTCCTGACAGACCTAGGCTCACTAGAGCTCTCCTCCAGAGGAAAGGGGACAGAAAAGACGTGTGTGTGGAGGTGGCTCTGCCTTTCCAGGTCCCAATCTCAGGGATAACTGACCCTAAGAAAGGAACTGCTGCTGCTGCTGCTGCTAAGTTGCTTCAGTCGTGTTCGACTCTGTGCGACGCCATAGACGGTAGCCCACTAGGCTCCCCCGTCCCTGGGATTCTCCAGGCAAGAACAGTAAGTGGGTTGCCATTGCCTTCTCCAATGCATGAAAGTGAAAATGAAAGTGCAGTCGCTCAGTCGTGTCCGACCCTCAGCGACCCCACGGACTGCAGCCTACCAGGCTTCTCCGTCCATAGGATTTTCTGAAAGGAACTGCAAGACGCGCTTTTCCTGGAGGCTGGGAAAGGGAGTTCGCAGGATGTGGGGAAAGAGATCCTCCTTCGAGGAAGAATAGGCGGCCACTTGTTTTGTGTTGCAAACCTCTATTTGGAAGGAACAGGTTAGCTTATACAAAGGGAGACCTCCAGATCTGCTCAGAGGACCGAAGGTGCAGAGGCAGGTCGGTGTATTTTCCCTTCATTTTGCGATCCTTGCAAAGACATTCCTTGCTGATAGATATTCAGCAAGGGCCTTTGAGACTGTTGTTTTCTTTCCTAGGTTCAAAGATTCCTTCAGTTCCTAATATAGATATCCTAGAAATTATCTGACATCCGTGAAAATCTGATATGTCCTGGTCAAATGCTGTCAGTTATAATTCCAGTTATCATATGAAAGCATTTCAAGTCGCAGCAGTGACCAGATTACATTGTCAATTTCTATTTAATCAGGTTTTAACCATGTCTTCTATGATTTCACACTGATGCCTTTACAGAAATACTGCTACTTCAAGATATATGGAATATACATTTTTTAAGCTTACCGATAATTTGTTTGTTTGTTTGTTTGTCTTCTGGTAAGCTGGTACCAGATGGAATTTAGTCTCCTCTCTAGGTTAAGAGAACAAAGTTTTTCTTAGAATGCAATTTTTGATACAGACTATGAGTTTCTTTACCTTTCATTGATTTATAATTGTTTTCATCATCTGTTTGTTTACTTCGGTAAAGCAAATAAGCCTTATTTAAGATTTTGGTACATGTAGGATGGACTAAGCTTTCCCCACTCTTGCAAGTTCCCTTAACCCTTCAGATTCTTCTCGTGGGACAAAGATCTCACTTTCCTCCAGAGGGACAATCCAAGCTTTTTATTAGTTGATCTGCCCCTGACATCAGAGTCAATTTGAGCATGAGTTGGCCTATAATTTAGGCATGAAACTATAACTACATAAAGAAAAGGTGACTTTATGATTCAGGGATGGCCATGATATGCCTTGCACTTCAGAGAAAATGGGTTAAAATGATTTTTTTTTTCTTCAAAACTGCACAGCCAGTTCTTTCAGCATATGCAATTGAAAACATCTAGTCATTAGTCAGTTTTCATTCCAATCCCAAAGAAAGGCAATGACAAAGAATATTCAAGCTGCTGCACAATTGCCACTCATCTCACACACTAGTAAAGTAATGCTCAAAATTCTCCAAGTTCACATGAACTGTGAACTTCCAAATGTTCAAGGGATTTAAAACATGCAGAGAAACCAGAGATCAAACTGCCAACATCCACTGGATCATTGAAAAAGCAAGAGAGTTCCAGAAAAAAAAGACATCTATTTCTGCTTTATTGACTATGCCAAAGCCTTTGACTGTGTGGATCACAATAAACTGGGAAAAATTCTGAAAGAGATGGGAATACCAGACCACCTGACCTGTCTCTTGAGAAACCTGTATGCAGGTCAGGAAGAAACAGTTCGAACTGGACATGGAACAACAGACTGGTTCTAAATAGGAAAAGGAATATGTCAAGGCAGTGTATTGTCACCCTGCTTATTTAACTTATATGCAGAGTACATCATGAGAAACACTGGCTGGAGGAAGCACATGCTGAATCCAGATTGCTGGGAGAAATATCAAGAATCTCAGATATGCAGATGACACCACCCTTATGCAGAAAGTGAAGAAGAACTAAAGAGTCTCCTGATGAAAGTGAAAGAGGAGAGTGAAAAAGTTAGCTTAAAGCTCAGCATTCAGAAAACTAAAATCATTGCATCCAGTCTCATCACTTCATGGCAAATAGATGGAACACATTGGAAACAGCAGCAGACTATTTTGGGGGCTTGGAAATCACTGCAGGTGATGTCTGCCTCCATGAACTTAAAACATATTTATGACTTGGAAGAAAAGTGATGACCAAACTAGACAGCATATTAAAAAGCCGAGACGTTGCTTGCCAACAAAGATCCATCCAGTCAAGGCTATGGTTTTTCCATATGTCATGGATGGATATGAAAGATGTACTATAAAGAAAGTGACAGCTGAAAATTAGATGCTTTTGAACTGTGGTGTTGAAGAAGATGCTTGTAGGTCGCTTAGACTACAAGGAGACGCAACCACTCCATCCTAAAGGAAATCAGGTCTGAATATACATTGGAAGGACTAATACTGAACCTGAAACTCCAATACTTTGGCCACTTGATGTGAAGAGCTGACTCACTTGGAAGTTGCTTTGATTTGCCTGTGAGTGTGGGAGCCCTCCCTGGGCAAAGGGCCTCAGGGGTCATTGGCCACTGAATCACGACCTCCAAGCAAGCGCATTCCAGCTGTGTGACATTCAGGAAGCAGGAGATTGGGAAAACTATCTTCCTTAGAGGAAGGAAAGTCATCCACAGAGAGTGTGTTTTCAGGCCTCTCTTTGCAGCAAGTGTTTTGCTTCTCAGACATCAGAGCTGCAGGCTTGCTCTGAGGGCCTCAATTGCAGAGTCAGGCTGTGTGTCTCACTGCACTTTCCAAGCATTGCAGACACATTCCTAGGTTGGAGCAGTGCTTCCCATGAGAAAGAAGCCTCGGAGTGTGTTTGAGCGGGCTGAGTGCCATGCTAGGGTCACCTAGTCGAGGGCACCTTGCACATCAATGGGCCCCAGGCGAGTAGCTATGGACCGCCCTTCGGTTGAGATATCCAAAGCAGGGAACAAAGCCAGCTCTGTCAGAAGGAGGAAAACAGCAATGGGATGGATTTTCAAGCAGTTGCTAAGTCACACCACGTTAGGGCTCCCGGGAAAGAAATGCAAATTTTGGCCTCTAGGCCCAGTATCCAGATGTGTGCACAGGATATTTTCCCACAGGATCCAAGAATGTTCCAGACAGACCTAAGCTCACTAGCTCTCTCCTGCAGAGGAAATGAAATATTGTTGCTGAACCACGAAAAGATGCTGGGATTCTTGGCTTATGGAGGAGAAGAATTCAATCCAGGGCCCAAGACGAGGCTTGATTGCTCAGAGCTTTTGTGCAATAGAGTTTTATTAAAGTATAAAGGAGATAGAGAAAGCTTCTGACAGAGACATCACAAGGGGCAGAAAACGTACCCCTTGCTAGTGTTAGTAATGGAGTTATATACTCTCCAATAAGTTATGACGAACAAAAGAATGTCTGGAGGTTGTAAAGACTCACTAGACCTACTCCCATAATTTACATTTTAAGATAACAGGATTAGCCAGAAGGTTTTTTCCAGAGACCGTCCTCAAGAAGGATGCATGATTGTTATATAATCCTAAGGAATGTAGAGGGAAAAACAGTTTGTCCTTCTTCCTCCTTGAGAATTCTAGACCCCTCTCTCCTTGGGGACCCTTGAACTTCTTAGAAACCTGCCTTGGCAATGACTCTCTCAGAAACATGATTGAACAGCCGTTTGGAGCTTCCTTTGACTTTCCCTGGGAGGGAGGGAGCCCTCCCTGAGCACAGGGCCTCAGGGGCCATGGCCAATGAAAAAGAATCTCCCAGCAAGTGCTTTTCAGCCCTGTGTGACTCTCAGCCCACAGGAGGCTGAGAAAACTCTCTTCCTTGGAGGAAGGAAAGGCAGCCCAAGAGTGTGTTTTCAGGCCTGTATCTTGCAGCAAGTGTTTGGCTTGTTAGACAGAAGACCTGCAGGCCTGTTCCAACAGACTCAATTCCAGAATCAGGGCCTTGTGTCTCCCTGCAGTTTCCTGGCCTTGCAAACACATTCCTAGTTGAGAGCAGTCCTGCCCATGGGGACTGCTGCGGGAGTGTGTCTGAGGGGGGCCAGGTGTCATGCTGGGGTCACCTGGTCGAGGGCACCTTGCACCTCCAATGGACCCCAGGCAAGGAGTTGCAGGCCACCACCTTGCTTCTGAAATCCCAAAATGGGGAGCAAAGCTCGCTCTGTCAGAGGGAAGAAAAGCAAACAGGATGGATTTTCAAGCAGTTGCTAGGCTGTACTGCGTTAGGCTCCAAGGAAGGAAAATGCGAATTTTAGCCCCTACGACTGGTATCCAGGTGGGCTCCCAGGATGATTTCCCCGCAGGATCCAAGAACGTTCCAGACAGACCTGGGCTCACTAGCTCCCTCCTGCAGAGGAAATATGAGAGAACAGCTGTTTGGAGGTTGCTTTGACTTCCCCTGGGAGGGTAGGATCCCTCCCTGGGTGCAGGGCCTCAGGGGCCATTGCCGCTGAGAAATGCCCTAAGCCAGACCTTTCCAGCCTTGTATGACTCAGCACGGAGGAGACTGGAAAAGCTCTCTTCCTTGGAGGAAGGAAAGGCAGCCCCAGAGAGTGTGTTTTCACACCTGTATCTTGCAGCAAGTGTTTGGCGTCTCAGACGTCAGACCTCCAGGCCTGCTCCAACGGCCTCAGTTCCAGAGTCAGGGCCGTGTGTTTCCCCCTGCATTTTCTGAGCCTTGGGAACACATTCCTAGGTCAGAACAAGTC
>NW_017212786.1:0-16241 GCF_001704415.2 Capra hircus
GAGGGGTTTTTAGATTGAAACACTCTTTCAAATGCAGAAGACTGAAACCCTGAATTGACTTTTTCCAGAAAATGTCAGAAGAGTGGAAAAGCAGAGCACAAAAGCCGCGGATTTTTGTTGGGGTACATGCTTAGGAATTTCCAGAGGGGTCCCTGAAGTCTGAGCACGCCTTGCGTATGTCAGCTTCCTTCCTCATGACCTTGTCACGGGCGGGATTCCTCACACTGGCTCCCGGCAGCTTTCCCACAGGGCTGTCCCACGTGCCACCGTGGTGTGAGTCGATCCTCGGCTTGAAAGTCGAGGCAGTGCAGGGAAAACAGGTTTCCCTGGAATGGACTGAGACATCTGGGGGACTCTGGGAATGTGGCACGACCCTGGAGTTCCTCTCGCCTTTCCTGTGGAGAGCGCCTCCACTTGAGATGCGACGGGAAAGCCGGGAATTCTTTCCCGACCACGCAGGGAAAGGATCCCTCCTCTCGAGCTAGGAGGCGGACACGGGGCTCCTCTGGATGTGGGCGGGACTCTCTCGTGCTTCCTCTCGAGTGGAGTCGGGTATATCAGGGAACTTCTTGAGTTGCAGCAAGGGTGTGAAGGACCCTTTGGAAGTTCCAGAGGTTAGGTGTGATTAGCCTTGAGACGCCTCAGTGGAAATGGGCCTCATCTCGCCTGGAGGGCAGAACCTCCTGGATTTTCTCGAGTTGCGGCAGGTGCTCTCGACTTACGATGGGAACATCAGGGACCAGCTGTGGTGGCGTCAGGAAAGGCCAGTCCCCATGCGAGTTGCTCAGGGGCCTCTCGGGATTCCTCTCCCGTCGATGCTGGGGCCTAAGACCTTGTGTAGAGTCAGTGCCGGAACCTGAGGATTCCTCTCCAGTGCTGACATGGATCTTGGGGTACTTCTGGAGTCTCCCCAGGGGAGTCAGTCCTCGTCTCAAGTGGGGGCATGCACGTGCACTTTCCTTCCGAGCTGTAGCAGCAGTGTCGCACTTCCCTTCGCGTGGATCAAGGGATCTGTGGCTTTCCCTCGAGGCTTTCCCACGAGGCTTTCCCACAGGCTGTCCCACGTGCCACCGTGGTGTGAGTCGATCCTCGGCTTGAAAGTCGAGGCAGTGCAGGGAAAAGAGGTTTCCCTGGAATGGACTGAGACATCTGGGGGACTCTGGGAATGGTGCACGACCCTGGAGTTCCTCTCGCCTTTCCTGTGGAGAGCGCCTCCTCTTGAGATGCGACGGGAACGCCGGGAATTCTTTCCCGACCACGCAGGGAAAGATCCCTCCTCTCTAGCTAGGAGGCGGAAACGGGTCTCCTCTGGATTGTGGGCGGGACTCTCGTGCTTCCTGTCGAGTGGAGACGGGCTTGTCGGGGAACTTCTTGAGTTGCAGCAAGGGTGTGAATTACCCTTTGGAAGTTCCAGAGTTTAGGTGTGATTAGCCTCGAGACCCCTCAGCGGAAATGGGCCTCATCTCGCCAGGAGAGCAGAACCTCCTGGATTTTCTCGAGTTGCAGCAGGTACTCTCGACTTACGACGGGGACATCAGGGACCCCTCTTGTGGCCTCACGAAAGGCCAGTCCCCATGCGAGTTGCTCGGGGCCTCTCAGGATTCCTCTCCCGTCGATGCCGGGGCCTAAGACCTTGTTTGGAGTCGGTGCCGGAACGTGAGGATTCCTCTCCAGGGCTGACGTGGATCTTGGGGTACTTCTGGACTCTCCTCAGGGTAGTCAGTCCTCGTCTCGAGTGGGGGCATGCACGTGCGCTTTCCTCCCGAGCTGTAGCAGCAGTGTCTCACTTCCCTTCGGGTTGATCAAAGCAACTGTGGCTTTCCCTCGAGGCTTTTCCAACGAGGCTTTCCCACAGGGCTGTCCCACGTGCCACCATGGTGTGAGTCGATCCTCGGCTTGAAAGTCGAGGCAGTGCAGGGAAAACAGGTTTCCCTGGAATGGACTGAGACATCTGGGGGACGCTGGGAATGGTGGGCCGACCCTGGATTTCCTCTCGCCTTTCCTGTGCCTCCTCTTAGATGCGCCGGGAACACTGGGAACTCTTTCCCGATCACTGAGGGAAAGGATCCCTCCTCTCGAGCTAGGAGGCGGAAACGGGGCTCCTCTGGATGTGGGCGGGACTCTCGTGATTCCTCTCGAGTGGAGACGGGTATGTTGGGGATCTTATTGAGTTGCAGCAAGGGTGTGAAGGACCCTTTGGAAGTTCCAGAGGTTAGGTGTGATTAGCCTTGAGACACCTCAGCGGAAATGGTCCTCATGTCGCCTGGAAGGGAGAACCTCCTGGATTTTCTCAAGTTGCTGCTGGTGCTCTCGACCTACGACGGGGACCTCAGGGACCCGCTCTGGTGGCCTCAGGAAAGGACAGTCCCCATGCGAGTTGCTCGGGGAGACTCCCGGGATTCCTCTCCCGTCGATGCTGGGGCCTAAGACCTTTGTGGAGTCGGTGCCGTAAAGTGAGGGGTTCCTCTCCAGTGCTGACATGGATCTTGGGGTACTTCTGGAGTCTCCCCAGGGGAGTCAGTCCTCGTCTCGAGTGGGGGCATGCACGTGTACTTTCCTCCCGACCTGTAGCAGCAGTGTCACGCTTCCCTTCGAGTGGATCAAAGCATCTGTGGCTTTCCCTCGAGGCTTTCCCACCAGGCTTTCCCACAGGGCTGTCCCACGTGCCACCGTGGTGTGAGTCGATCCTCGGCTTGAAAGTCGAGGCAGTGCAGGGAAAACAGGTTTCCCTGGAATGGACTGAGACATCTGGGGGACTCTGGGAATGGTGGCACGACCCTGGAGTTCCTCTCGCCTTTCCTGTGGACAGCGCCTCCTCTTGAGATGCGACGGGAACGCCGGGAATTCTTTCCCGACCACGCAGGAAAAGGATCCCTCCTCTCGAACTTGGAGGCGGAAACGGGGCTCCTCTGGATGTGGCCGGGACTCTCGTGCTTCCTCTCGAGTGGAGACGGGTATGTTGGGGAACTTCTTGAGTTGCAGCAAGGGTGTGAAGGATCCTTTGGAATTCCAGAGGTTAGGTGTGTTTAGAGTCGAGACGCCTTAGCGGAAATGGGCCTCATCTCCCCTGGAGGGGAGAATCTCCTGGATTTTTTCGAGTTTGGTACGTGCTCTCGCCTTACGACGGGGACCACTGGGACCCGCTCTGGTGGCCTCAGGAAAGGCCAGTCCCCATGCGAGTTGCTCGGGGGCCTCTCGGGATTCTCTCCCATCGATGCCAGGGCCTAAGACCTTGTGTTGAGTCGGTGCCTGCCGGGGTCCAGCCCCGGTGGATCCAGGGAATTCGAAGCGTGGACGGCGTTGGCGTGGAAAGACTTGTTTGTTTATTAATGTAAGATTAGATTAAGAAACTATAGTGTAGTAAGAAGATTAATGGAGGAAGAGGGCTGAATAGCTTGGTTTACGCGGAGGACAATAAAATTCCAGACAAGGAATTTGCACCATCTACGTTGGGCCACCGGCGCCCGCTTGAATATCTAAGGGTGCCTCGCCTTAAGCTCCCTTTCGTGCGGGTCTTAACAGGGCAAGTAAGTAGACCTGGCGAGCCTCCGCGCCCCAGATGGAGATTCAGCCTGAAGTTAAAGTAAAGAGCAGAGAGAGGGAAGGGGAGAGAAGAAGAGAGAGAGAGAGACATGGGGGGAGCCAGAGTCCCAAGAAACCAGGCCGAGAGACTAGTTCGAGAAACTGGCCCCCATCCTTTATTGTTCAGAAGGCCTTTTATACTTTTGATAAAACACGGAGATCAATGGGTAACACAAAATTATGTAGCGTTCGCAACCCAGATTCTTTCCGTATATCATTTTGTATACAAAAGGTCTCAGGTGATTTACATTATCTTTTGGACAAGAGGCTTGTTAACACTTTTTGGCTCTCTTCCTTAATGAATGTTAATTTTGTTTCCCCTGAAGTGTTTTTTTTTAATCTGCATCTCCTTAAAGCATTAAAGTTACATCTCTATAGAACAAAGGTGCAGTGGGATATAACAAAGAAGTACTTAACTCAAAGATCTAATGTTGCTAATACCAGGTCTACTACTTGTTTTTCTATATACCAACTATATCTAAAAATAAAGGATATGAAAATTTGGCAGCAAGCATTGACCCAAAAAAATGAAACCTTTAATCAGTCCTATTCTAAAGATTTTGACTCCTCGGAAGCTCCTACATTCCTAGGATGTTTTAAGCTTCCTGTGCCTCCTGCGGTCAGGAGGCCTCAAACAATCACATGCGCAGCTGTACGAGTCCTGCAGGCAGGCTAGAAGCCATCGGAGGGGTTTTTGGATTGAAACACTCTTTCAAATGCAGAAGACTAAAGCCCTGAATTGACTTTTTCCAGAAAATGTCAGAAGAGTGGAAAAGCAGAGCACAAAAGCCGGCAGATTTTTGTTGGGGTACGTGCTTAGGAATTTGCAGAGGGTCCCTGAAGTCTGAGCACGCCTTTCGTATGTCAGCTTCCTTCCTCATGACCTTGTCACGGGCGGGATTCCTCACACTGGCTCCCAGCATCTCACCCTTTTTTATTTTAAATAATTAATTATTTATGTTTAAAATCAGGTGCAGTTCGGTCGCGAGATTCCGAATGCTCTGCCGAAGAATCTAGACAATACAGGGAAGAATGATTACGAGGAGCAAGATTATAAAGAGTAGACAGAATAGTCTTTCCAGAAATGAAGTTAGAGAAAGTGTGGAAAAAGTCATTGGCTTCTCCTGCGGTGGTAAAATCTAATCGGGAGTGTTCCAAGGTCTGAATCTGGTTATGCAGTTTCCCTAAGTCTAAACTAATATCTGAGCTGTTCCAAAACACCTAAAACTTGATTTTTTAACATATTGGGCATTTACACTTGTTGAGTCAATGACCGCTGCCATAGTAACAATAACAGTTATTGTAACACAGCAAGAACATAATTATCATATCAATAAGTTGTTACAGTTACAGGACATCTTTAAAACCACAAAAGAGCAGACATTACTTTGAGGAGTTAAACAAGATGAAAACATCCATGGTTCACAAGTCGCTACATTAGGTACGTTAAGTTTTCTGGAATCATTGGTGAAAAGAAGAACATAAGGAGAGGATAGACAAGCCAAAATAGAGTAAATAGAGTCATTTTCTGGTTGGAGTTTGCGCTGCAGCAGCTGTTAGTCCCGCCGGGATCTTGATGTTTCTTTTGCCTCTTCTGCCGGTGGGAGCAGCGGCCTTCACCCCGCCCTCTGACACTGGCGCTGTTACGGGGCTGCGAGTGCGGTGCACTGGGTTCCGTCAGTCAGGCTGGCCCCGCCCGCAGCTTTTGGTGCACGGCTGTTTCCCGCGGCGGTGGCGGCAGAGAAGTTCCCTTTTTCTTTTGTGGCGAATCAGTCTGTCCGGGATCCAAATTGACGAATCTGCACCCTGTGGAAAAAATATAAACACTTCCTCGACCCCAGCAAATTCTGGGTCGGGATCTTTTTGTTATCTGGAGATCTTTTTGCTTTACCAATGGCTTTTTATTTTACTGTTCCAAACGAATCAGCATTTAACTTATTACAAAGAGAACATGTTGTAAAATCTGATGGGGGAAAACTATACTTAATTTCTCCTTTTTTAATTTTTGAATTAACAAAGCACGTGAGGGTAAATGATGCAAGATCTGATCACAAGAATTTCCTATAGCAATCTGCCAATCATCAAACATTTGAAAAGCATCAAGTTGTTTTTTGTTATATGGAATTACAATTTTTGATGGCTCTTTACTGAACAATTTAATAAATCAGTATGCTTGAATTAATCTTTTAAATTAATATGGCAGTAATTTTTTCTTAGGCAGAGGCCATTGTTCCACCAAGTTGGGATAAGATAAAACTATTTTTTTGGGGGGTCATTAGATGGAACCAATGGGCCTTCTTGTCACAAGCATCCTGTAGGTATACATTTTGTGGCAAGAATAATTTAATCTCCTTTTTTGGCAATATTAATCTTAATTAACTGATCATTTAAAGCCTCATTCACTTTAACGAAAGCCAACTGTGTCACACTAGTCAACTTTTTCTTAGAACTGGGATTAGGATTGTTTTTTTTTCAGCAATCAAACAAAAGGCTTTAAATCTACAAAAGTCAGTTTTAAATGTGGGCATATCCAATTAATATCACCTAATAATTTTTGGAAATCATTTAAAGTTAGTAAACAATCTCTCAGCAGCTTTAAAAGGACATTATCAGTTTTAAAACTTTTGGCAGACCCAAATATAAGAAGCAAGAAAAGCTTTTTTAATGATCTTTTTATAACCCAAATCTGGTCTATAGCCTTTTAGATGACAAGTAACCATTTAATCTTTGCTTGAATACTTCCAGCAACGGGGAGCTCACTATTCACCAAGGTTTTAAACTCTCTCTCACCTCTTACTCTATAGCATTTTTATCCTGCATACCACCTTTTCTAATCCCACCAACTCCTTTTCAGTAGTATATGTTGGCCAGGAGCTGCGCTAGTCTCTCAGCAATGTAAGAAACGTCTTGTCTATTGTCTAACAGCCATGACATTTTATATCTTTAAAAAATCTTTTAAAGGCCTAGAAGCTGCAATTTTTTGCACCCAAAAAGCTAGATCTAGATCCTCTGGGGCTTTTTTTGTCTGGTTTTTCTGTCTGGTAATAAGGTAAAAGCAAAAGCTGTGCTATTTTTTAATTTTAATTGCACAGTTTTAGCAGGTGGCGATATCAAAACTTCAATTTTTTTAGTATAATCAGAATTTACTACACAAGACACTACCGAAATTTTTTGAAAAGAAAGCAAGCTATGCCCCAGCACAAGTCTTACAATGTCCTCAGGCAGGGGACTAGCCACTGGAATCTGAGTCAGGAGCTATTATTATTAAGGTGGTGGAACTGAGGTCCAGGCCTGAGCTACCTGGGGTTGTTTGGTACGGCTTGTTATCTCTGTTTAGCAAGACATTTTGGCAAAAAATGTTCTATTTGGCCTCAAGAGAAACATTTTGCATTTGTAAAGTCCTTTTTATTACGAATATTTTTCTTTTTTTTCTGTTTTTCTTCCTTTTTCTTTTTTTTTTTTTTTTTGTTGGGTGAGGCCCCTCCTGAGGGGATTTTATGCAAGGAGCAAGCTCTGTTTTAAAAGCTCTTTTGCTCAAAAATATTGTCACTATCGTTTTCAAACTTAAGCAATGTTCTGGGAGGCTTTGGATATAAAGTGGGGAGTTCTTAAGCCCTGGGGAGGCGCAAGCAGAGGTTGCAGTGGTCGCCTTAAATAAGACAACTTTTTTAAAGGTTTGGTTTGTGTAGAGGGGGAGGGGGCTCTCCAGGGCGCTCGGCCGCTGCGTCCTATAAGCACCCTCCTTCCTCGGGAGGAAGAGTACAGTCTCTCTCCTTTTGTTTGCCAATGGCAGAAAATATGATCTGCGTAATAGGTGGAGACCCACTACGATCCACTGCTATAGTCTCTCCCATAGGCTATCTAACTAACAGCCTCATGACGGGGGTCCAGAACATTTGTAATAATATTTTACAGAGCAAAAGCATTTACAGGCCCATGCAAAGTATAATTAGTTTTTAGCTGTTTTATTACCTTTATCCAAGTATCTAAATCTCTTTTCTGGAAACCAAGGACATTGGTCTCATAACACTAGCCTTTTAATCTTTAATTTGTCTTTTTGTTTAACAGTTACAAAATTACTTGTATAAAGAGGTGTCATTGTTTTGAGTCATTGTTACCCGTGTCAGAAAATTAAGAGTTATAGAAAAGTCTGCCTTGACAAAAAGGTTTTACCTTAGCCAAGGGGGGTTTTGTTTTAAACCCTAAGATAGCAGGTTTCTTTTCAACCTCTAGAGCACCAGGTTTCTCTTAAACCCTTGAACACTTCCCACTCGTCCTCACCCTGTCTATCCTACAGGGGGGTCCGCGGCACCCTGAGTGGGGTCCTAGCCGTCCCGAACACTCAACACTGGGGGAGTACCCGAAAGTACTCCGGGGGGAGTGATTAAGTCACTCCGGGGGGAGCAACAGAGAGTGCTGCTGAGAGTGCTCCGGGGGGAGCTTTTGCTCCGAGGAACCTACCTTCGAATAGCCTGTTCCGGGCACCACTTGCCGGGGTCCAGCCCCGGTGGATCCAGGGAATTCGAAGGGTGGACGGCGTTGGCGTGGAAAGACTTGTTTGTTTATTAATGTAAGATTAGATTAAGAAACTATAGTGTAGTAAGAAGATTAAGTGGAGGAAGAGGGCTGAATAGCTTGGTTTACGCGGAAGGCCAATAAAATTCCAGACAAGGAATTTGCACCATCTACGTTGGGCCACCGGCGCCCGCTTGAATATCTAAGGGGTGCCTCGCCTTAAGCTCCCTTCGTGCGGGTCTTAACAGCCGGGGCAAGTAAGGTAGACCTGGCGAGCCTCCGCGCCCCAGATGGAGATTCAGCCTGAAGTTAAAGTAAAGAGCAGAGAGAGGGAAGGGGAGAGAAGAAGGAGAGAGAGAGAGACATGGGGGGAGCCAGAGTCCCAAGAAACCAGGCCGAGAGACTAGTTCGAGAAACTGGTCCGATCCTTTATTGTTCAGAAGGCCTTTTATACTTTTGATAAAACATGGAGATCAACGGGTAACACAGAATTATGTAGCGTTCGCAGCCCAGACTCTTTCGTATACATCATTTTGTATACAAAAGGTCTCAGGTGATTTACATTATCTTCTGGCCAAGAGGCTTGTTAACACTTTTTAGCTCTCTTCCTTAATGAATGTTGATTTTGTTTCCCCTGAAGTGTTTTTCTTTAATTTGCATCTCCTTAAGCATTAAAGTTACATCTCTATAGAACAAAGGTGCAGTGGGGATATAACAAAGAAGGTACTTAACTCAAAGATCTAAATGTTGCTAATACCAGGTCTACTACTTGTTTATCTATATACCAACTATATCTAAAATAAAGGATATGAAAATTTGGCAAGCAAGGCATTGACTCAACAAAATGAAACCTTTAATCAGTCCTATTTTAAAGATTTTGACTCCTTCGGAAGCCCCTACATTCCTAGGATGTTTTAAGCTTCCTGTGCCTCCTGCGGTCAGGAGGCCTCAAACAATCACATCCAGCTCGTACAGAGTCCTGCAGGCAGGCTAGAAAGCCATCGGAGGGGTTTTTAGATTGAAACACTCTTTCAAATGCAGAAGACTGAAAGCCCTGAATTGACTTTTTCCAGAAAATGTCAGAAGAGTGGAAAAGCAGAGCACAAAAGCCGGCGGATTTTTGTTGGGGTACATGCTTACGGAATTTCCAGAGGGGTCCCTGAAGTCTGAGCACGCCTTGCGTATGTCAGCTTCCTTCCTCATGACCTTGTCACGGGGCGGGATCCTCACACTGGCTCCCAGCAGGTGCCGGAACCTGAGGATTCCTCTCCAGTGCTGACATGGATCTTGGGGTACTTCTGGAGTCTCCCCAGGGGAGTCAGTCCTCGTCTCGAGTTGGGGCATGAACGTGCGCTTTCCTCTCGAGCTGTAGCAGCAGAGTCACGATTCCCTTCGCGATGGATCAAGAGATCTGTGGCTTTACCTCGAGGCTTTCCCAGAGCTTCCCACGAGGCTTTCCCACAGGGCTGTCCCACGTGCCACCGTGGTGTGAGTCGATCCTCGGCTTGAAGGTCGAGGCAGTGCAGGGAAAACAGGTTTCCCTGGACATGGACTGAGACATCTGGGGGACTCTGGGAATGGTGGCACCGACCCTGGAGTTCCTCTCCGCCTTTACTGTGCAGAGCGACTCCTCTTGGGATGCGACGGGAACGCCGGGAATTCTTTCCCGACCACGCAGGGAAATATCCTGCCTCTCGAGCTAGTGAGGCGGAAACGGGGCTCCTCTGGATGTGGGCGGGACTCTCCGTGCTTCCTCTCGAGTGGAGACGGTTATGTTCGGGGAACTTCTTGAGTTGCAGCAAGGGTGTGAAGGACCCTTTGGAAAGTCCAAGAGGTTAGGTGTGATTAGCCTCGAGACGCCCTCAGCGGAAACGGACCTAATCTCGCCTGGAAGGGGAGAACCTCCTGGATTTTCTCGAGGTTGCGGCAGGTGCTCTCGACTTACAATGGGGACCTCAGGCGACCCGCCTCTGGTGGCCTCAGGAAAGGCCAGTCCCCATGCGAGTTACTCGCGGGGCGTCTTCGGATTCCTCTCCCGTCAATGACGGCGGCCTAAGACGTTGTGTGGAGTCCTTGCCGGATCCTGAGGATTCCTCTCCAGTGCTGACATGGTCTTGGGGTACTTCTGGAGTCTCCCCAGGGGAGTCAGTCCTCGTCTCGAGTGGGGGCATGCACGTGCGCTTTCCTTCCGAGCTGTAGCAGCAGTGTCACACTTCCCCTTTGGTGGATCAAGGGATCTGTGGCTTTTTTCTCGAGGCTTTCCCACGAGGCTTTCCCACGAGGCTTTCCCACAGGCTGTCCCACGTGCCACCGTGGTGTGAGTGGATCCTCGGCTTCAAAGTCGAGGCAGTGCAGGGAAAACAGGTTTCCCTGGAATGGACTGAGAAATCTCTGGCACTCTGGGAATGGTGTCACGACCCTGGAGATCTCCTCGTGTTTCCTGTGGAGAGCGCCTCCTCTTGAGATGCGACCGGAACGCCGGGAATTCTTTCCCGACCACGCAGGGAAAGGATTCCTCCTCTCGAGCTATGAGGCGGAAACGGGGCTTCTCTGGATGTGGGCAGGACTCTCGTGCTTCCTCTCGAGTGGAGACGGGTATGTCGGGGAACTTCTTGAGTTGCAGCAAGGGTGTGAAGGACCCTTTGGAAGTTCCAGAGGCCAGGTTGATTAGCTTCGAGACGCCTCCGCGGAAATGGGCCTCATCTCGCCTGGAGGGGAGAACCTCCTGGATTTTCTCGAGTTGCGGCAGGTGCTCTCGACTTATGACGGGGACCTCAGGGACCCGCTCTGGTGGACTCAGGAAAGGCCAGTCCACATGCGCGTTGCTCAGGGGCCTCTCGGATTCCTCTCCCGTCGATGCCGGGGCCTACGACCTTGTGTGGATTCTGTGCCGGAATTGAGGATTCCTCTCCAGTGCTGACATGGATCTTGGGGGTTTTCTGGAGTCCCCCAGAGTCAGTCGTAGTCTCAAGTCGGGGCATGAACGTGCGATTTCCTCCAGAGCTGTAGCAGCAGTGTCATGCTTCCCTTCGCGTGGATCAAGGCTTTCCCACGAGGGGGCTTTCCCACGAGGCTTTCCCACAGGGCTGTCCCACGTGCCACCGTGGTGTGAGTCGATCCTCGGCTTGAAAAGTCAAGGCAGTGCAGGGAAAACAGGTTTCCCTGGAATGGACTGAGACATCTGGGGGACTCTGGAATGGTGGCACGACCCTTGAGTTCCTCTCGCCTTTCCTGTGGAGAGCGCCTCTCTTGAGATGCGACGGGAACGCCGGGAATTCATTCCCAACCACACAGGGAAAGGATCCCTCATCTCGAGCTAGGAGGCGGACACGGGGCTCCTCTGGATGTGGCGGGACTCTCGTGCTTCCTCTCGAGTGGAGACGGGTATGTCGGGGAACTTCTTGAGTTGCAGCAAGGACCCTTTTGAATTTCCAGAGTTTAGGTGTGATTAGCCTCGAGACGCCTCAGCGGAAATGGGCCTCATCTCGCCTGGAGGGAGAACTCCTGGATTTTCTCGAGTTGGGCAGGTGCTCTCGACTTACGACGGGGACCTCAGGGACCCGCTCTGGTGGCCTCAGGAAAGGCCAGTCCCCATGCGAGTTGCTCGGGGCCTTTCGGGATTCCTCTCCCGTCGATGCCGGGGCCTAAGACCTTGTGTGGAGTCGTGCCGGAACCTGAGGATTCCTCTCCAGTGCTGACATGGATCTTGGGGTACTTCTGGAGTCTCCCAGGGGAGTCAGTTCGTCTCGAGTGGGGCATGCACGTGCGCTTTCCTCCGAACTGTAGCAGCAGTGTCACACTTCCCTTCGCGGGGATCAAGGGATCTGTGGCTTTCCCTCAAGGCTTTCCGACGAGGCTTCCCACAGGGCTGTCCCACGTGCCACCATGGTGGAGTGAGTCGATCCTCGGCTTGAAAGTCGAGGCAGTGCAGGGAAAACAAGTTTCCCTGGAATGGACTGAGACATCTGGGGGACTCTGGAATTGTGGCACGACCCTGGAGTTTCTCTCGCCTTTCCTGTTGAGAGCGCCTCCTCTTGAGATGCGACAGGAACGCCGGGAATTCTTTCCGACAAGCAGGAAAAGGATCCCTCCTCTCGAGCTACGAGGCGGAAACGGGGCTCCTCTGGATGTGGCGGGACCTCGTGCTTCCTCTCGAGTGGAGACGGGTATGTCGGGGAACTTCTTGAGTTGCAGCAAGGGTGTGAAGGACCCTTTGGAAGTTCAGAGGTTAGGTGTGATTAGCCTCGAGACGCCTCAGCGGAAATGGGCCTCATCTCGCCTGGAGGGGAGAACCTCCTGGATTTTCTCGAGTTGCGGCAGGTGCTCTCGACTTACGACGGGGACCTCAGGGACCGCTCTTGTGGCCTCAGGAAAAGGCCAGTCCCCATGCGAGTTGCTCGGGGGCCTCTCGGGATTCCTCTCCCTTCGATGCCGGGGCCTAAGACCTTGTGTGGAGTCGGTGCCGGAACCTGAGGATTTCTCTCCAGTGCTGACAGATCTTGGGTACTTCTGGAGTCTCCCCAGGGGAGTCTCAGTGGGGCATGCACGTGCGCTTTCCTCCCGCTGTAGCAGCAGTGTCACGCTTCCCGTCGCGTGGATCAAGGGATCTGTGGCTTTCCCTCGAGGCTTTCCACGAGGCTTTTCCCACAGGCTCTCCCACGTGCCACCGTGGTGTGAGTCGATCCTCGGCTTGAAAGTCGAGGCAGTGCAGGGAAAACAGGTTTCCCTGGAATGGACTGAGACATCTGGGGACTCTGGAATGGTGGCACGACCCTGGAGTTCCTCTCGCCTTTCCTGTGGAGAGCGCCTCCTCTTGAGATGCGACGGGAACGCCGGGAATTCTTTCCCGACCACGCAGGGAAAGGATCCCTCCTCTCGAGCTAGGAGGCGGAAACGGGGCTCCTCTGGATGTGGGCGGGACTCTCGTGCTTCCTCTCGAGTGGAGACGGGTATGTCGGGGAACTTCTTGAGTTGCAGCAAGGGTGTGAAGGACCCTTTGGAAGTTCCAGAGGTTAGGTGTGATTAGCCTCGAGACGCCTCAGCGGAAATGGCCTCATCTCGCCTGGAGGGGAGAACCTCCTGGATTTTCTCGAGTTGCGGCCTGCTCTCGACTTACGATGGACCTCAGGGACCCGCTCTGGTGGCCTCAGGAAAGGCCAGTCCCCTTGCGAGTTGCTCGGGGCCTCTCGGATTCCTCTCCCCGTCGATGCCGGGCCTAAGACCTTGTGTGGAGTCGGTGCCGGAACCTGAGGATTCCTCTCCAGTGCTGACATGGTTGGGGTATTTCTGGAGTCTCCCCAGGGAGTCAGTCCTCGTCTCGAGTGGGGCATGCACGTGCGCTTTCCTCCCGAGCTGTAGCAGCAGTGTCACGCTTTCCTTCGAGTGGATCAAGGATCTGTGGCTTTCCCTCGAGGCTTTCCCACGAGGCTTTCCCACAGGGCTGTCCCACGTGCCACCGTGGTGTGAGTCGATCCTCGGCTTGAAAGTCGAGCAGTGCAGGGAAAACAGGTTTCCCTGGAATGGACTGAGACATCTGGGGGACTCTGGGAATGGTGGCACGACCTGGAGTTTCTCGCCCTTTCCTGTGGAGCGCCTCCTCTTGAGATGCGCCGGGAACGCCCGGAATTCTTTCCCGGACCAGCAGGGAAAGGATCCCTCCTCTCGAGCTAGGAGGCGGAAACGGGGCTCCTCTGGATGCGGCGGGACTCTCGTGCTTTCCTCTCGAGTGGAGACGGTATGTCGGGGAACTTCTTGAGTTGCAGCAAGGTGTGAAGGACCCTTTTGGAAGTTCCAGGTTAGGTGTGATTAGCCTCGAGAAACCTCAGCGGAAATGGGCCTCATCTCGCCTGGAGGGAAACCTCCTGGATTTTCTCGAGTTGCGGCAGGTGCTCTCGACTTACGACGGGGACCTCAGGGACCCGCTCTGGTGGCCTCAGGAAAGGCCAGTCCCCTTGCGAGTTGCTCGGGGCCTCTCGGGATTCCTCTCCCGTCGATGCCGGGGCCTAAGACCTTTGTGGAGTCAGTGCCGGAACCTGAGGATTCCTCTCCAGTGCTGACATGGATCTTTGGGTACTTCTGGAGTCTCCCCAGGGGAGTCAGTCCTCGTCTCGAGTGGGGCATGCACGTTCGCTTTCCTCCGAGCTGTAGCAGCAGTGTCACGCTTCCCTTCCGTGGATCAAGGGATCTGTGGCTTTCCCTCGAGGCTTTCCCACGAGGCTTTCCCACAGGGCTTCCCACGTGCCACCGTGGTGTGAGTCGATCCTCGGCTTGAAAGTCGAGGCAGTGCAGGGAAAACAGGTTTCCCTGGAATGGACTGAGACATCTGGGGGGACTCTGGAATGGTGGCACGACCCTGGAGTTTCTCTCGCCTTTCCTGTGGAGAGCGCCTCCTCTTGAGATGCGACGGAACGCCGGGAATTCTTTCCCGACCACGCAGGGAAAGGATCCCTCCTCTCGAGCTAGGAGGCGGAAACGGGGCTCCTCTGGATGTGGGGGACTCTCGTGCTTCCTCTCAAGTGGAGACGGGTATGTCGGGGAACTTCTTGAGTTGCAGCAAGGGTGGTAGGACCCTTTGGAAGTTCCAGAGGTTAGGTGTGATTAGCCTCGAGACGCTCAGCGAAATGGGCCTCATCTCGCCTGGAGGGAGAACCTCCTGGATTTTCTCGAGTTGCGGCAGGTGCTCGACTTACGACGGGGACCTCAGGGACCCGCTCTGGTGGCCTCAGGAAAGGCCAGTCCCCATGCGAGTTGCCGGGGGCCTCTCGGGATTCCTCTCCCGTCGATGCCGGGGCCTAATACCTTGTGTGGAGTCAGTGCCGGAAACTGAGGCATTCCTCTGAAGTCCTGACATGGATCTTGGGGTACTTCTGGAGTCTCCCAGGGGAGTCAGTCCTTTTCTCGAGTGGGGGCATGCACGTTCGCTTTCCTCCCGAGCTCTAGCAGCAGTGTCACGCTTCCCGTCGAGTGGAAAATGGATCTGTGGCTTTCCTCGAGGCTTTCCCACGAGGCTTTCACACAGGGCTGTCCCACGTGCCACCGTGGTGTGAGTCGATCCTCGGCTTGAAAGTCGAGGCAGTGCAGGGAAAACAGGTTTTCCCTGGAATGGACTGAGACATCTGGGGGACTCTGGGAATGGTGGCACGACCCTGGAGTTTCTCTCGCCTTTTCTGTGGAGAGCGCCTCCTCTTGAGATGCGACGGGAACGCCGGGAATTCTTTCCCGACCACGCAGGGAAAGGATCCCTCCTCTCGATAGGAGGCGGAAACGGGGCTCCTCTGGATGTGGGAGGGACTCTCGTGCTTCCTCTAGAGTGGAGTCGGGTATTTCGGGGAACTTCTTGAATTGCAGCAAGGGTGTGAAGGACCCTTTGGAAGTTCCAGAGTTAGGTGTGATTAGCCTCGAGACGCCTCAGCGGAAATGGGCCTCATCTCGCCTGGAGGGGGGAACCTCCTGGATTTTCTCGAGTTGCGGCAGGTGCTCTCGACTTACGATGGGGACCTCAGGGACCCGCTCTGGTGGCCTCAGGAAAGGCCAGTCCCCATGCGAGTTGCTCGGGGGCCTCTCGGGATCCCTCTCCTTCAATACCGGGGCTTAAGACGTTGTGTGGTGTCGGTGCCGGAACCTGAGTATTCTCTCTCAAGTGCTGACATGGATCTTCGGGTTCTTTTGGAGTCTCCCAAGGGGAGTTAGTCCTCGTCTCAAATGGGGGATTGCACGTGTGCTTTCCTCCCGAGCTGTAGCAGCAGTGTCACGCTTCCCTTCGCATGGATCAAGGGATCTGTGGCTTTCCCTCGAGGCTTTCCCACGAAGCTTTCCCACAGGGCTGACCCACGTGCCACCGTGGTGTGAGTGGATCCTCGGCTTGAAAGTCGAGGCAGTGCCGGGAAAACAGGTTTCCCTGGAATGGACTGAGATATCTGGGGAACTTTGGGAATGTTGGCACGACCCTGGAGTTCCTCTCGCCTTTCCTGTGGAGAGCGCCACCTCTTGAGATGGGACGGGAACGCCGGGAATTCTTTCCCGACCCTGCAGGGAAAGGATCCCTCCTCTCGAGCTATGAGGCGGAAACGGGGCTCCTCTGGATGTGGGCGGGGACTATCGTGCTTCCTCTTCGCCACGGGAACGCCAGAAATTCTTTCCCGACC
>NW_017212787.1:0-16238 GCF_001704415.2 Capra hircus
CTATTATTGTGTTATTGTTGATTTCCCCCTTGTTAGCATTTGTTAGCATACATATCGGTGCTCCTATATTGGGTGCATATATATTTATAATTGTTATATCTTCTTCTTGGATTGTTCCTTTGATCATTATGTAGTGGCCTTCTTTGTCTCTTTTCACAGCCTTTGTTTTAAAGTCTATTTTATCGGATATGAGTATTGCCACTCCTGCTTTCTTTTGGTCTCTGTTTGCGTGGTATATCTTTTTCCATCCCTTCACTTTCAGTCTGTATGTGTCCTTGTTTTGAGGTGGGTCTCTTGTAAGCAGCATATAGAGGAGTCTTGTTTTTGTATCCATTCGGCCAGTCTTTGTCTTTTGGTTGGGGCGTTCAACCCATTTACGTTTAAGGTGATTATTGATAAGTATGATCCCGTTACCATTTACTTTATGTTTTGGGCTCGGGTTTATACACCCTTTTCGTGTTTCCTGTCTAGAGGATATCCTTTAGAATTTGTTGGAGAGCTGGTTTGGTGGTGCTGAATTCTCTCAGCTTTTGCTTGTCTGTAAAGCTTTGATTTCTCTCCTTCGTATTTGAATGAGATCCTTGCTGGATACAGTAATCTGGGCTGTAGGTTATTGTCTTTCATCACTTTAAGTATGTCTTGCCATTCCCTCCTGGCCTGAAGAGTTTCTATTGAAAGATCAGCTGTTATCTTATGGGAATCCCCTTGTGTGTTATTTGTTGTTTTTCCCTTGCTGCTTTTAATATTTGTTCTTTGTGTTTGATCTTTGTTAATTTGATTAATATGTGTCTTGGGGTGTTTCGCCTTGGGTTTATCCTATTTGGAACTCTCTGTGTTTCTTGGACTTGGGTGATTATTTTCTTCCCCATTTTAGGGAAGTTTTCAACTATTATCTCCTCAAGGATTTTCTCATGATCTTTCTTTCTGTCTTCTTCTTCTGGGACTCCTATAATTCGAATGTTGGAGCGTTTCATATTGTCCTGGAGGTCTCTGAGATTTCCCTCGTTTCTTTAAATTGGTTTTTTCTGTTTCCTCTCTGATTCATTTATTTCTACCATTCTATCTTCTATTTCACTAATCCTATCTTCTGCCTCCATTATTCTACTATTTGTTGCCTCCAGAGTGTTTTTGGTCTCATTTATTGCGTTATTCATTATATTTTGACTCTTTTTTATTTCTTCTAGTCCTTGTTAAACCTTTCTTGCATCTTCTCAATCCTTGTCTCTAGGCTATTTATCTGTGTTTCCATTTTGATTTCAAGATTTTGGATCATTTTCACTATCAATATTCGGAATTCCTTCTCCGGTAGATTCCCTACTTCTTCCTCTTTTGTTTGGTTTGGTGGGCAACTCTCCTGTTCCTTTACCTGCTGAGTGTTCCTCTGTCTCTTCATCTTGGTTATATTGCTGCGTTTGGGGTGGCCTTTTTATATTCTGGTAATTTGTGGAGTTCTCTTTATTATGGAGCTTCCTCACTTTGGGTGGGGTTCTATCAGTGGCTTGTCAAGGTTTCCTGTTAGGGGAGGCTTGTGTTGGAGTTTTGGTGGTGGAGCTGGGTTTCTTCTCTCTGGAGTGCAGTGGAGTGACCCGTAATGGGTTATGAGACATCAAAGGTTTTGGGATAATTTTGAGCTGCCTGTATATTGAAGCTCAGGGGAGTGTTCCTGTGTTGCTGGAGAATTTGCGTGGTATGTCTTGTTTTGGAACTTGTTGGCCCTTGGGTGGAGCTTGGTTTCGGTGTAGGTATGAAGGCATTTGATGAGCTCCTATTGCTTAATGTTCCCTGAATTCAAGAGTTCTCTAATGTTTTCAGGCTTTGGATTTAAGCTTCCTGCTTCTGGTTTTCAGTTTTATTTTTTACAGTAGCCTCTAGACTTCTCCATCTATACAGCACCAATGATAAAATATCTAGGTTAAAGATGAAAAGTTTCTCCACATTGAGGGACACTCAGAGAGGTTCACTGAGTTACAAGGAGAAGAGAAGATGGAGGGGTAGTTAGAGGTGACTGGAATGAGATGCGGTGAGATCAAGAGAGGAGAGAGCAAGCTAGCCAGTAGTCATTTCCATATGTGTGCTCTATAGTCTGGACCGCTCAGAGGTATTTACAGAGTTATACGGGAAGAGGAGAGGGAGGAAGTAGACAGAGGTTACCAGGAGGATAAGAGAGAGGAATGAGTAGGAGAGAGACAAATCCTGCCAGTAACCAGTTCCTTAGGTGTTCTCTACCGTCTGGAACACACAGAGATTCACAGAGTTGGATAGAGAAGAGATGGGGGAGAAAAGAGAGAGAGGCCACCTGGTGGAGAAAAAGGAGAGTCCAGAGGAGGAGAGAGTGGTCAAGCCAGTAATCTCGCTCTCAGGTAAACTTGGGTAGTGAAGTTTGGGTTTTTAAATGAACAAAATTGACAACAAAAATCTAAGAGCAAAGATTAAATATCTGTTTTTGAAGACAATGGTCTGCTTTTCTGGTTGCCTGATGTCCTATGCCAGCCTACAGAAGTTGTTTTGTGGAGTTTGCTCGGCGTTGAAATGTTCTTTTGAGGAATTTGTGAGGGAGAAAGTGATCTTCCCGTCCTATTCGTCGCCATCTTTCCCTCTCTGTGCCTAGACTTTCAAGCCGAGGATCGACTCACACCACGGTGGCACGTGGACAGCCCTGTGGGAAAGCCTCGTGGAAAGCTCGAGGAAAGCCTTGAGGGAAAGCCATTGATCCCCTGATCCACTCGACGGGAATTGTGACACTGCTGCTACAGCTCGGGAGGAAAGCGCATCATCCGAAAAGACGAGGACTGACTCCCCTGGGGAGACTCCAGAAGTACCCCAACATCCATGTCAGGACTGGAGAGGAATCCTCAGGTTCCGGCACCGACTCCACACAAGGTCTTAGGCCCCGGCATCGACGGGAGAGGAATCCCGAGAGGCCTCCGAGCAACTCGCATGGGGACTGGCCTTTCCTGAGGCCACCAGAGCGGGTCCCTGTGGTCCCGATGTAAGTCGAGAGCGCCTGCCGCAACTCGAGAAAATGCAGGAGGTTCTCCCCTCCAGGCGAGATGACACCCATTTCCGCTGAGGCGTCTCGAGGCTAATCACACCTAACCTCTGGAACTTCCAAAGGGTCCTTCACACCCTTGCTGCAACTCAAGAAGTTCCCCGAGATACCCGTGTCCACTCGAGAGGAAGCACGAGAGTCCCGCACACATCCGGAGGAACCCCATTTCGGCCTCATAGCTCGAGAAGAGAGATCCTATCCCTGCGTGGTCGGGAAAGAATTCCCGCGATGCCATCGCATCTCAAGAGGAGGCGCTCTCCACAGGAAACGCGAGAGGAACTCCAGGGTCGTGCCACCATTCCCAAGGCCCCCAGATGTCTCAGTCCATTCCAGGGAAACCTGTTTTCCCTGCACTGCCTCGACTTTCAAACCGAGGAGAGACTCACACCACGGTGGCACGTGGGACAGCCCTTTGGGAAAGCGTCGTGGGAAAGCCTCGTGGGAAAGCCTCGAGGGAAAGCCACTGACCCCTTGATCCACGTGAAGGGAAGCGTGACACTGTTGCTACAGCTCGGGAGGAAAGCGCACGTGAATGCCCCACTCGAGATGAGGTCTGACTCCCATGGGGAGACTCCAGAAGTACCCCAAGATCCATGTCAGCACTGGAGAGGAATCCTCAGGTTCCGGCACTGACTCCTCACAAGGTCTTAGGCCCCGCATCGACGGGAGAGGAATCCCGAGAGGCCCCGAGCAACTCGCTTGGGGACTGGCATTTCCTGAGGCCACCAGAGCGGGTCCCTGAAGTCCCCGTCGTAAGTCGAGAGCACCTGCCACAACTCGAGACAATCCAGGAGGTTCTCCCTCCAGGCGAGATGAGGCCCATTTCTGCTGAGGCGTCTCCAGGCAAATCACACCTAACCTCTGGAACTTCCAATGGGTCCTTCACACCCTTGCTGCAACTCAAGAAGTTCCCCGACACACCCGTCTCCACTCGAGAGGAAGCACGAGAGTCCCGCCACATCCAGAGGAGCCCCGTTTCCACCTCATAGCTCGAGAGGATGGATCCTTTCCCTGCGTGGTCGGGAAAGAATTCCCGGAGTTCCCGACGCATCTCATGAGGAGATGCTCTCCACAGGAAAGCCGAGAGGAACTCCAGGGTCGTGCCACCATTCCCAGAGTCCCCCAGATATGTCAGTCCATTCCAGGGAAACCTGTTTTCCCTGCACTGCCCGACTTTCAAGCCGAGGATCGATTCGACTCACAGCACGGTTGCACGTGGGATATCCCTGTGCGAAAGCCTAGTTGGAAAGCCTCGTGGTAAATCCTCTTGGGAAATCCTCAAGGAAAGCCACAGATCCCTTGATCCACGCAACGGGAAGCCTGACACTGCTGGTACAGCTCGGGAGGAAAGTGCACGTGCATGCCCCCACCCAAGAAGAGAATCGACTCCCCAGTGGAAACTCCAGAAGTATCCCAAGATCCATTTCAGCACTGGAGAGTAATCCTTAGGTTCCGGCCCGGACTCCACACTAGGTCTTAGGCCCCGGCATCGACGGGAGAGGAATCTTGAAAATCCCCCTAACAACTCACATGGGGACTGGCCTGTCCTGTGGCCACCAGAGAGGTTCCCTGATGTCCCCGTCGTAAGTCGAGAGTACCTGCTGTAACTCGAGAAAATCCAGGAGGTTCTCCCCTCCAGGCGAGATGAGGCCCATTTCCGCTGAGGCTTCTCGAGGCTAAACACACCTAACGTCTGGAACTTTCAAAGGGTCCTTCACACCCTTGCTTCAACTCAAGAATTTCCCCGACATACCCGTCTCCACTCGAGAGGAAGCACGAGAGTCCTGCCACATCCAGAGGAGCCCCCTTTCGGCCTCGTAGTTCGAGATGAGGGATCCTTTCCCTGCTTGGTCGCGAAAGAATTCCAGGCTTTCCGGCCACATCTCAAGAGGAGGCACTCTCAACAGTAAAGTCGAGAGGAACTCCAGCGTCATGCCACAGTGGCTTTCCCAGGAGTTAGGGTTCTCACAGGGCTGTCCGACGGGCCACCGTTGTGAGAGTCGCTCCTCGGCATGAAAGTCGAGGCAGTGCAGGGAAAACAGGTTCCTCTGGCATGGACTGAGACATCTGGTGAACTCTTGGTATGGTGGCATGACCCTGGAATTCCTCTCTCGTTTCCTGTTGAGAGCACCTCTACTGGAGATGCGACGGGAACGCCGGGAATTCTTTCCCGACCACGCAGGGAAAGGATCCCTCCTCTCGAGCTATGAGGCGGAAACGGGGCTCCTCTGGATGTGGCGGGACCCTCGTGCTTCCTCTCGAGTGGAGACGGGTATGTCGAGGAACTTCTTGATTTGTAGCAAGGGTGTGAAGTACCTTTTTGAAGTTCCAGAGGTTATGTGTGATTAGCCTCGAGAAGCCTTAGCCGGAATGGGCCTCATCTCGCCTGGAGTTGAGAACCTCCTGGATATTCTCGATTTGCGGCAGGTCCTCTCGAGTCATGACGAGGACCCATGGACACGCTCTGGTGGCCTGTGGAAAGGCCAGTCCCTATCGAATTGCTAGGGGGCTTTTCTGGATTCCTCTCCCGGCGATATCAGAGCCTAAGACCTTGCGTGGAGTTTTGGCTGGAACCTGAGGATTCCTCTCCAGTGCTGACATGGATCTTGGGGTACTTCTGGAGTCTCCACAAGGGAGCCATTCCTCGTCTTGTGTGGGGGCATGCACGTGCGCTTTCCCGGCCTGTAGCAGCAGTGTCACGCCTCCCGTCGCGTGGATCAAGGGATCTGTGACTTTTCCTCGAGGCTTTCCGACGAGGCTTTCCCACAGGGCTGTCCCACGTGCCACCGTGGTCTGAGCTGATCCTCTGCGTGAAAATCGAGGCAGTGCAGGGAAACAGGTTCCTCTGGAATGAACTGAGGCATCTGGGGAACTCTTGGAATTGTGGCACGACCCTGGAGTTCCTCTCGCCTTTCCTTGTGAGAGTGCCTCCCATTGAGATGCGACAGGAATGCCGGGCATTCTTTCCGGCGAAGCAGGGAATTGATCCCTCATTTCGAGCTACGAGGCAGAAACGGGGCTCCTCTGGATGTGGGGACCCCTGTGCTTCCTCGAGTGGAGTCGGGTATGTCGGGGAACTTCTTGAGTTGCAGCAAGGGTGTGAAGGACCCTTTCGAATTTCCACAGGTCAGATGTGATTAGCCTCGAGACGCCTCAGCGGAAATGGCCCTCATCTCCCCTGGTGGCGAGAACCTTCTGGATTTTCCCGAGTTGCGGCAGGTGCTCTGGAGTTACGACGGGGACCTCAGCGACCTGCTCTGGCAGCCTCTGGAAAGGGCAGTCCCCATGCGAGTTGCTCGGGGCCTCTCGGGATTCCTCTCCCTTCGATGCCGGGGCCTTAGTCCTTGTGTTGAGTCGGGCCGGAACCTGAGGATTGTTCTCCTGTGCTAACATGGATCTTGGGTAATTCTGGAGTCTCCACAGGGGAGTCAGTCCTCGTCTCGAGTGGGGCATGCACGTGGACTTTCCTCCCTAGCTGTAGCTGCAGTGTCACACTTCCCGTCATGTGGCTCAAGGGATCTGTGGCTTTCCCTGGAGGCTTTCCCAAGAGGCTTTCCCACAGGGCTCTCCCACGTGCCACCGTGTTGTGAGTCGATCCTCGGCATGAAAGTCGAGGCAGTGCAGGGAAAACAGCTTCCTCTGGAATGGACTGAGATATCTGGGGGACTCTGGAATGGTGGCAGGACCCTGGAGTTCCCCTCGCCTTTCCTGTGGAGAGCGCCTCCTCTTGAGATTCGACGGGAATGCTGGGAATTCTTTCCCGACGAAGCAGGGAAAGGATCCCTCATCTCGAGCTACGAGGCGGAAATGTGTCTCCTCTGGATGTGAGAGGGACCCCCTGCTTCCTCTTGAGTGGAGACGTGCATGTCGGGGATCTAGTCTACTCAGCTCTCCAGAAGAACAGCCGTCATGGCAAATAGGTGTCCTCCAGTCCAGGCTCCTTAGTTTCTGTGGAAAGCTCTTGTTTTAATTTGTTCCTCCTTAAAAACACCTTTAGATCATTAGCACCATGGTTGTCATCATCATCGTCAAAGTTATTCCACATGCATAATATTTCTCATCTGCATATTATAATTCCTTTTCAATCTCAAATTCTGATGCTTTTGTCTGTTTCCTCTTTTTTTATTTTTTAAGTTTTAAATTGAAGTATAGTTGATTTATAATGTACTAATTTCTGCTGTACAGCAAAGTAATTCAGTCATACATATGTCCATTATGATTTATCTCAGGATATTGAGATATATACTCGCAGTGCTATACAGTTCTCTGTGCTATACGGTAGGACCTTGTTGTTTGTCCACTCTTTATATAATAGTTTGCATCTGCTAGTCCCAACCTCCCATGCCATACCTCCTTCAGCCCCCTTCTTCTTGACAACCACAAGTCTGTTCTCTATATAAATCTATTTCTGTTTCATATATAAGTTCATTTGTGTCTTATTTTAGATTCCACATATAAATGATATCATATGATATTTGTCTTTCTTCATCTGACTTACTTCACTTAGTATGGATTCACCCATCCCTGGATTCACCCATCCATGTTCCTAGATGGACCTAGAGAATGGTAAAACTCCATTTTATCAAATATATATGTGCCACATATGCCCATTCATCTGTCTGGGAGCATTTAGCATGTTTCCATGTCTGGATTATTGTAAGTAGTGTTGCTGTTGTGTGCACATTGGAGTGCATGTATCTCTTTGAATTACAGTTTTCTCTGAATCTATGCCGAGTAGTGGGATTGCTGGATCTTCTGGTACCTCTGTTTTCTGAGGAATCTCCATACTGTTCTCCATGGTGACTGCACCAACTCATGCTTGCTCTTTCTGAATGTTGTCTTATGTGAAGCCCATGAGCATTTTATTTTATTTCATTGTATTTTGATTTATTTTGCTTCTGGGTGTTTTGTTTGTTTGTTTATTAAAATCAGTAATAAAACACCCAGGATCCCGATACTTTGAGTATCTTTCTAAGTTTGAAAACTTTAATCAGTTTCATCTGCCATTTTATCTTACTGAGCAATGTTGACATTCTCTGGATAATCCACCAGCTTTCTCCTCACCTCCCCCACCAAGCCCTGGCCACTCTGCATTTACTCAAAGGGAAGGTGACACTCTCCCATAATGAGCCATCGTGTTGTCCATAGGTTACACTTGACAACATGAAAACTAAGGCTCAGAGGGAATGAAGGTGTCCTGTGTTAGTGCTCAGTGAGGAAAGAGGCCTGCTCTATCCTTTGGGGACTCAGGGCGAAGGGAAGAGAGAGTTAAAGGAGGTACAGCAGCATAAGTGCACCTGTCAGACAGTATTCTGTGACAGGTAAGCAGGGACTTGAAGGAAGTGAAGGAATAAAGCAGGGGCTATGGAGATAGGACATTCCATACAGGGAGAGTGGCAAGTGCAAAGCCTGAGGGAGGCAGATGCAGTGAGCATCCTGAACACAGTGAGCAGGAGGAAAGAGGTGGAAGATGACTGCGCAGAGGGGTATTGGGCCAGATCGTGGAGCTTCGTGGACCACGTGGAAGAGGCTTCCAGAAGAAGGGTGTAAACCAGAGCCATATGACATGCTGTGGTGCTTGCAGGAGCAGGAGGAATTGGTATCTTCACAAGGGGCAGGCACCATTAGGTAGCCAGTAACCAATGCCTGGTTAGATGGGCGCAGGAGAAGAGGATGATGGGTAGCTTTCTGGAAGAGCCAGTACACTCGGAGGTCAGAAGAGAAAGAAGGTCTTGCTGGAGGGGGAAAGAGTGAATGATTTTTTTTTAATGGAGGAATCAACAGCATATTTTAGCCTGAAAGGAATAATCCAGTAGAGGAAAAAACTGTGGTTTTGTTCTCCCTTAATATGTATGTTTTCTACAGGTGCTCCTGCCTTGTATCACCCACATCTTTCTCGCACGTGATTCCAAGCCATTGTGGTGTAAATAGCTCTGCTGTACTCTTTTGAGTGTCACGGGAGGAAACGTGATAAACTCTCTGTGTCTCTAGTCTAATAGTCTATAGTCTGTGTCTATGCCTAATAGTCCTTGGGGGCTTCCCTTGTGGCTCAAACAGTAAAGAATCTGCATGTAATGCAGGAGACCTGGGTTCCATCCCTGGGTCAGGAAGATCCCCTGGAGAAGGGAGTGGCTACTCACTCCAGTATTCTTGCCTGGAGAATTCCAATTTTATTGGGCTCCAAAATCAATGCAGATGGTGACTGTAGCCATAAATTAAAAGACACTTGCTCATTGGAAGAAAAGCTATGACAAACCTAGGCAGTGTATTAAAAAGCAGAGATATCACTTTGCCGACAAAAGTCTGTATAGTCAAAGCTATGGTTTTCTTCACTAGACATGTATGGATGTGAGAGTTGGACCATAAAGAAGGGTGAGCATGGAAGAATTAATGCTTTCAAACTGTGATACTAGAGAAGACTCTTGAGAGTTCCTTGGACACAAGGAGATCAAACCAGTCAATCCTAAAGAAAATAAACCCTAAATATTCATTGGAAGGACTGATGTTGAAGCTGAAGCTCCAATACTTTGGCCACCTGATATGAAGAGCCAGCTCATTGGAAGAGACCCTGATGGTGGGAAGATTGAAGGCAGGAGGAGAAGGAGATGACAGAGGATGAGATGCCTGGATGGCATCCCTGACTCAGTGGACATGAATTTGAGCCAACTCCGGGAGTGGTAAAGATCAGGGAAGCCTGGCGTGCTGTAGTCCATGGGGTCACAAAGAGTTGGGCATGACTGAGCAACTGAACAGTGACACTACAAAAGCCGTGAGAAAAGCAAGCTATTTTTTTTTTAATGAGACTTTTGCTTTGTTTTGTTTTTTGGCTGGTCTGGGTCTTGGTTACTGTGCTCAGTCTTTTTCTAGTTGTAGTGAGCGGGGACAACTCTTCCGTGATATGCGGGCTTCTCATTGCAGTGGCTTCTTGTTGCAGAGCACAGGCTCCAGGGTGTGCAGGCTTCAGTAGTTGTAGCTCACAGGCTATAGAGCCTGTGGGCTCAGTAGTTGTGGTGCATGGGCTTAATTGCTCATTGGCATGTGATATCTTCCCAAACCCATGTTCCCTCCGTTGACAGGCAGATTCTTAACCCCTGGATCACCAGGGAAGTCCCGAGAGATTTTAAATTAACCATGAAAAACTATGTTATCAGGGCTTTAAAAGTCCCAACATGTTTATGAATACAAATATTCTTATTTTCAGTGAAGGTTTAAAATGTATCATCCAAGGATTTTTAAAGGTTCTAAATGGCATCTTCCAGATTTCTCAACTTTCTGATACCATAGTAAATTTCTTATGGAAGAACAGAAGAAGATGCTCTTGTTTGACAGAATATAATTCAGGGTCTTATTTACACAATGGAGTGTGAACCTTACTGTTTAATCATCTAGTCTCTAAAATAGATGCATCTCCCATGTTCAGCAGCACAGAATGTCAGCATTTTCAACACTTGTCAGAGACTCTGAGCACCTACTGGCTGCCATTTGGGTAAGACCACTATGATCTGAGATAACAGGGGAAATGTGCTCACTGTCCTTGTAGGTTTCTCAGAGTTGTAGCCCTCTGTCAGGTTATATCACCAAAAAAGCAAGGGCACTACACACTCCAAGTGTGTGCTGACTTGCCTCTCCTCACAAATGCCTTCACTGAGTTAAAGCTTAAAATTTAGTTTGTGTATAGTGAAGATTTGTGTAAACAAACAAAAAGCCTAATGGAAAAGTTTCTGTCTTCTGTATTTTTGCCTTTTTACTAACTCAGTTCACATCCCTTATGTAGACAGCCACATCAAGAATTCTTCCATATATTAGAATCAAGAAAGTGTGGTTGTAGTTTTTCGTTTTTTGTTTTTTTTTCCCCCTCTGGATGATCTTATATGCTTTCATTTTTCAAAAATGAACACAGTAGACCATTGTGTTTCCATTAATATGTTTCCTTGAATATGGTTCAGAATTTGTCTGGTTAGACTACTCCTCTCCAGGATCGAGCTTTCCTGGTCCTCAGAGAGTAAAGAATCTGCCTGTAGTGTGGGAGACCCACATATTGAACCTGGAGTCTCCAGAATCTGGCAAAACACATGCACCCATTTTTCTAGGTACTTTCTTTTATCAAAAACTATTTTAACCTGCCACATTTTATATATATCTGAGTTCTAGGAGATTCAGCCTTTGAGAATCAAATACTTCTAAATAAACAGAAATAAAAACAAATATAAATAATATAAATTACTATAATGAATGTAAATATATGATAAATGCATAAGTGTGAATGACTATGTTCATGTGAATGACTAGAGGAAGATTTTGGTGGCTGTGTTTTTCATCGTCCTGTGCGTTTGCCTTGTGAGGAGGCCATATAGGGCCAGGCTTACAGCTTGGGCTGAGGAGATGTTGTCTGTGTCTGGCTGGATCTGCCACTCACTCTGACCCCCAAGTGAGTAATTTGACCATTTTAAGTTTCAGTTTCTTCATGGTTAAAGTTGGGTAACAACGATATTTACCTCAGGAGGTTATTCTGAGATGCGTGTGTGTGTGTGTGTGTGTGTGTGTGTGTGTGTGTGTGTGTGTGTGTGATATTTTTGTTTCCTTTGCCTTGAAATAAGCACACAGCCTTCTCCTCTGGACCCATCTTTCCTTACCTACAGCCTTTCCAAACCTAAGAAACAACTGTTTCTTCCTGCAGTAGCTCATCCATGAATTATAATGGCCTACATTTATAGGACATTAGACAGTTATCAAAGAGATCCTGAATCTAGGGGATTAACTTGACAACTTGAATGCGTTTTCTTATGAAGAACGATCCATCTCTTTGGACCCACCTTTTCTCCACAATAACAGTTTCAGGAAACGCTGATGTACATCATCTCTGCTTATTGGCTTTATACTCATGAGAGAAATAGATTTGCAGCTTTTAGAGCATAAGCACAAAACATATTTATCTAATTGTCATGGGATCTTGGACTCTGGACTATGAATAATCCCCAAAGTTGAGCGGGTCTTGTTAATTAAGTGGCAGACTCCCCTCACGTGTCTCTGTGCTGAGTGGCGCATGTGGTGTGGGCTGCACAGAGGCGCCTTCCACCAGCCCAGCATCCAGAGGCGGGCCCCACAGGCCAGTCCCTCAGAGTTCTGAGGTTCCTGTAAAGTCTAGTCAGAAGAGTCGAAGTCGCTGTGAGCTGTTCTAACTGTGTCATCACCCATGGAGGCGCGGATGTGGTTGCTTTTCTCACAAAGTCAGACTGTTAGCGTTAAAGTTCAGAAATCCAACTCAAATTCAGAAATACGTCCCTGACAACACTTAAGTTCTTTCCACCTGTAGTCATAAGAAATATTGTGGTTGATTGTTTCTACTGTATTTTCAGGATTTGTGTGGGTGTGTGGGTGTGTGATCATCGCGGTTATAAAGCAGGGCGGGCGAGCCGGGACTCAGTCCACTAGGCATCTATACCTGCTTGTCTCCTGGAGCCGCACCCCGTCCCCGCCCAGCCTCCGTCCAGAGCCCCTCCCCGCTCTTTCGGATTAAAATATTTTCACTGAACTTAATAGGCTGACAATAGAAAACTAAAAAGGAACTAAATGTTTTTCAGATGACATCTTTGGTAGGCTAATTCTAAGAAGTGCAGCTTCTAGTCAGCAACCTAAGCAAAGAAAATGTGAACGAAAACAAACCATGTGAAAATGAAAACGCTTCTCTCATCACTTCCAGTGGTTTTGAAAAAACAGCATCACCAAAAGCAGAGAGACAAGAAAGAAGGAAAGCTAGCATTATTTTTTAGACCGAAGAGTCCAGGTGACTCTGCTAAGCTGGTGGTGGAGGAGAGCACAGCTCTCAGCCTGTGGTTGGAAGACTCTTCTCTGCTCCAGACCTGATGCTCGAACCTGGCTCCTGGGACACTCACTTAGACTGGATTATTACTGCTCAGTGTTAGAGGAGTGGCTCCCTTCCCTTTCAACTGAATGACAACAGCAACATATGTATGGCTTTTGTTTCTGTTGGGAGACTGACTAACAAGGTACAGTATTAAAGGAATGCTCTTAATCAAGGGCAGAGCCATATTAGAAAGAATCATCATGAATCTTGCAAGAGTTATATCTCTGCACACCATCCACAGACCCCCATCCCCATCCGCACTGGAAGTTAAACTCAAGTGCCTCACTGGAAGTTAAACTCAAATGCCACTGGGTGCCAAGCCCTGGTTCTCTTCCTTGTTCACAGGCTGCTTTCTCTCTTTGTGAAGTGAAAGTCGCTCAGTTGTGTTCGACTCCTTGCGGCCCCATGGACTAGTCCATGGAATTCTCCAGACCAGAATACTGGCATGGATAGCCTTTCCCTTCTCCAGGGGATCTTCCCAACCCAGGGATCAAACCCAGGTCTCCCGCATTGTGAGTGGATTCTTTACCAACTGAGCTATCAGGGAAGCCCTTTGTGAAGGAGGTCCTATTCCCTTCTCCTTTCCAAATTGGACGTGTAGTTCACTTTTGTTATTTGAAATGTTATCACCACTATGCCGTTTCACTTAGTATCTAGTTATGTAATGAACTTCTTTTTCCTACACAGTTTAAAATTTTTTAGGAATCATTGACTGAGGGGGTGAGGCAGAAGGGAAAGGGGTTATCAGCAGGCTTGCACTTGGAGCTCATGGGCTATCCCCAGTGCCCAGAGGAAGGCCTGAGCAGGAGGGGACTGGGGCCTTTCCATCCCCTCTTCCCTCAGTAGTTTTCCTCTTACTTCTGCCAGCTCACCTCCAGGGACACTTTTTTTTTCTCTCCTGCCTAAAGTGTGGGGGGAAAGTCTTGTCAGAGTTTTTGTTGAAAGAGAACTGGCATTTGAGAGAAGCATTTGCTAGGAGGCTTAGGATAGATGGGCTTGCCCAGAGAGCTGCCCACAAGTGCCTGCATCTCCTGCTTCCAAGCAAGCACATCCTGGGGAACTGACCTGAAACAGAGCCACCTGGCATGGGAGCTGCTTTTCCAAAATTCCTCTGCACCTGACTTTGGGAATCCTCTCGGCCATCTGCACCCAGGCCCAGCTCCAGGCTCAGCCGTGTGTGCAGCAAGAGTCTGGGAAGACAGGAACCACTTGCCCCATCAGTCATGTTCATATCCACAGCCTGAACCAGTAGGGTGGAGGAGCCCTGGTCTCAGTGGGGAGTCCTAGGGCAACAGGATCCCCCGCAGCACTCCCAGGTTATTCTATACAGAGTCCTTGCTCTCAGCCCCATTTCCCCTTCTAAGGAAAGTATGGAAAACTAAGATTTCTCTTTGAAACCTCTAAGGAACAACTGCCCTGAACCCTGAGCTGGGCAACATCCTTGGCGTCTGTGCACACCTGTGAATCTTACCTGGGTTTCAGGGCCCTCAGTCCTGCGTTGACTCAGGCATCCTGACCACACTCTCTAGTCCTCCTGCTGTAGGAATGGCCACAGTTGTTTTCTGTGTAAAACTTAAAATGTTTGTATTAGACTGAGCTTTCTGTGATACTTAGAAAATAAGATAGTAAGAAAATTAAGATGCTTTGGGGTCTAAATACTTGTGAAGCACATTTAAAAAAAATTAACAAAATGCCTTAAAGAATTCTAAGTAAATTTAAGAGAGGATCTACTGGATTTTCACTAGCTGCTTAAAAAAAAAGAGAAGAGAGAGAGAGATTTACTTTGATCCATCGTGCCATTCTGTGAGCTGTAACAGTAATCTCATAGCTGCTGCACTCAATGATTTGCTTCATTCTGTTGTTTAAAAACAGGGATTCATTCAGCTGGATAGGAGATGAATTCTGTCATTAGAAACTTTGCCATCGGGTTTAAGAAATATATTTATAACTCATTTCTTTCAGGGAGCAGGTTCAAGATCTCCATAAGTCTTTTATTAAGATAAATCACAGCTTTGTCAATTTCTCAAGAAGTACTCTATTTTTAACTCCAAGGAGAATCACAATAATAAAAATAAATTAACCTAGTAGGTTATTTTCTTTCAATGGCACCTGTTTCTATTAGTAGAATTCCAGCCTACATATTTCTTGGGCTTCACTGGTGGCTTAGGCAGTAAAGAATCTGTCTGCAATGCAGGAGATCTGGGTTCAATCCCTGGGTTGAGAAGATCCCTTGGAGAAAGGAATGGCAACCTATTCCAGTATTCTTGCCTAGAGAATTCCATGGACAGAGGAACTTGGAAGGCTATAGTCCTTGGAGTCACAAAGAGTCGGACACAACTGAGCAACTAATACACATATTTCTTACTATTTGCATAGTAGAAGCAATCATTCATAACATTTTATAGCATTTATAAAGAACTTTTAGTGCCTTTTTAAAAAAAGCTGCACTAGGTCTTAGTTGTCACACACGGGATCTTTAACTGTGGCATGCAAGCTCTTACTTGCAGTGTATGGGATCTAGTTCACTGACCAGAAATTGAACCCAGGCCCCTGCATTGGGAGAAGCCACTGGATCACCAGGGAAGCCCTCTAAAGAACTTTTAAAGTGAAGCTTTTTGGATCTTTGCAGCAGCTCTGGGCAGTCCTAGTAGTGATACTGTTCTGCATTCTTGAGCCCTGTCCTCCTGAGGGACACAAGGGGCCAAGTGAGCAGATGCTACCCATCAGACAGCAGAGCCAGACTTGCTATGCAACCTCCCTTCCAATGATGTCCTCTTTAATTGTTCCTCTGGTAAATTCAATACTGTTTTCCTTGAAGTATGTGTTTAAAAGGAAATCCTAGATGTGTTCAAACATTACTGCTCAGTCTCTATTTTTCTGTTTTCAAATGACTGGTTCCCATGCTTGATGAAGCTCAATTAAAAAAACAAACAAACAAACCTGTCCCAAGTATTCATCGTATAGATTTCCATGCCTGAGGAAACATAATGTAGAAACTGAATCTGAGATCATTTTAAACAAACATATGAATTCTTATATGATACTGCTTATTTCATTAATGATTCTAATTTATGTAGTAGTGCCATCCTCATTTATATAATGGAGCCAATCTCAGCACCCTCACCTGAATATGATGGCTATTTCTTTATTGTCCTGTGTGTAAGACTCCTTTAGTATGCCTACAAATATAAACGTGCTTCTGTCCTATTCCATTCAACCTTCTTTGATTCCAAGTTAAGAGCCACTGGATGAATTCACCTCTAGTTCTATTATGTTTTTAAATCAAGTATCAGGTAACATTCCTGTCTATATGATATTATTTCT
>NW_017212788.1:0-16238 GCF_001704415.2 Capra hircus
GCCGCAACTCGAGAAAATCCAGGAGGTTCTCCCCTCCAGGCGAGATGAGGCCCATTTCCGCTGATCTCGAGGCTAATCACACCTAACCTCTGGAACTTCCAAAGGGTCCTTCACACCCTTGCTGCAACTCAAGAAGTTCCCCGACATACCCGTCTCCACTCGAGAGGAAGCACGAGAGTCCTGCCCACATCCAGAGGAGCCCCGTTTCCGCCTCCTAGCTCGAGAGGAGGGATCCTTTTCCTGCGTGTTCGGAAAGAATTCCGGCTTCCGTCGCATCTCAAGAGGAGGCGCTCTCCACAGGAAAGGCGAGAGGAACTCCAGGTCGTGCCACCATTCCCAGAGTCCCCAGATGTCTCAGTCCATTCCAGGGAAACCTGTTTTCCCTGCACTGCCTCGACTTTCAAGCCGAGGATCGACTCACACCACGGTGGCACGTGGGACAGCCCTGTGGGAAAGCCTCGTGGGAAAGCCTCGAGGGAAAGCCACAGATCCCTTGATCCACGCGAAGGGAAGCGTGACACTGCTGCTACAGCTCGGAGGAAAGCGCACGTGCATGCCCCACTCGAGACGAGGACTGACTCCCCTGGGGAGACTCCAGAAGTACCCCAAAACCATGTCAGCACTGGAGAGGAATCCTCAGGTTCCGGCACCGACTCCACACAAGGTCTTAGGCCCGGCATCGATGGGAGAGGAATCCCGAGAGGCCCCCGCAACTCGCATGGGGACTGGCCTTTCCTGAGGCCACCAGAGCGGGTCCCTGAGGTCCCCGTCGTAAGTCGAGAGCACCTGCCGCAACTCGAGAAAATCCAGGAGGTTCCCCCTCCAGGCGAGATGAGGCCCATTTCCGCTGAGGTCTCGAGGCTAATCACACCTAACCTCTGGAACTTCCAAAGGGTCCTTCACACCCTTGCTGCAACTCAAGAAGTTCCCCGACATACCCGTCTCCACTCGAGAGGAAGCACGAGAGTCCGCCCACATCCAGAGGAGCCCCGTTTCCGCCTCCTAGCTCGAGAGGAGGGATCCTTTCCCTCGTGTTCGGGAAAGAATTCCCGGCGTTCCGTCGCATCTCAAGAGGAGGCGCTCTCCACAGGAAAGGCGAGAGGAACTCCAGGGTCGTGCCACCATTCCCAGAGTCCCCCAGATGTCTCAGTCCATTCCAGGGAAACCTTTTCCCTGCACTGCCTCGACTTTCAAGCCGAGGATCGACTCACACCAGGTGGCACGTGGACAGTGGGAAAGCCTCGGGAAAGCCTCGTGGGAAAGAAAAGCCACAGATCCCTTGATCCACGCGAAGGGAAGCTGACACTGCTGCTACAGCTCGGGAGGAAAGCGCACGTGCATGCCCCACTCGAGACGAGGACTGACTCCCCGGGGAGACTCCAGAAGTACCCCAAGATCCATGTCAGCACTGGAGAGGAATCCTCAGGTTCCGGCACCGACTCCACACAAGGTCTTAGGCCCGGCATCGACGGGAGAGGAATCCGAGAGGCCCCGAGCAACTCGCATGGGACTGGCCTTTCCTGAGGCCACCAGAGCGGGTCCCTGAGGTCCCCGTCGTAAGTCGAGAGCACCTGCCGCAACTCGAGAAAATCCAGGAGGTTCTCCCCTCCAGGCGAGATGAGGCCCATTTCCTGAGGCGTCTCGAGGCTAATCACACCTAACCTCTGGAACTTCCAAAGGGTCCTTCACCCTTGTTGCAACTCAAGAAGTTCCCCGACATACCGTCTCCACTTGAGAGAAGCACGAGAGTCCCGCCACATCCAGAGGAGCCCCGTTTCCGCCTCCTAGCTCGAGAGGAGGGATCCTTTCCCTGCGTGTTCGGGAAAGAATTCCCGGCGTTTCCGTCGCATCTCAAGAGGAGGCGCTCTCCACAGGAAAGGCGAGAGGAATTCCAGGGTCGAGCCACCATCCCAGAGTCCCCCAGATGTCTCAGTCCATTCCAGGGAAACCAGTTTTCCCTGCACTGCCTCGACTTTCAAGCCAAGGATCGACTCACACCACGGTGGCACGTGGGACAGCCCTGTGGGAAAGCCTCGTGGGAAAGCCTCCTGCAAAAACCTCGATGAAAGCCACAGATTTCTTGATCCACGCGAAGGGAAGCATGACACTGCTGCTACAGCTCGGGAGGAAAGTGCACGTGCATGACCTAAGTCGAGACGAGGACTGAATCCCCGGTGGAGACTCCAGAAGTACCCCAAGATCCATGTCAGCACTGGAGAGGAATTCAGGTTCCGGCACCGTCTCCACACAACGTCTTAGGCCCCGGCATCGACGGAGAGGAATCCCGAGAGGCCCCGTGCAACTCGCATGGGGACTGGCCTTTCCTGAGGCCACCAGAGCGGGTCCCTGAGGTCCTCGTCTTAAGTCGAGAGCACCTGTGCAACTCGAGAAAATCCAGGAGGTTCTCCCCTCCAGGCGAGATGAAGCCCATTTCCGCGGAGGCGTCTCGAGGCTAATCAACCTGGCCTCTGGAATTTCCAAAGGGTCCTTCACACCCTTGCTGCAACTCAAGAAGTTTCCCGACGTACCCGTCTCCACTCGAGAGGAAGCACGAGAGTCCTGCCCACATCCAGAGAAGCCCCGTTTCCGCCTCATAGCTCGAGAGGTGGAATCCTTTCCCTGCGTTGTCGGGAAAGAATTCCCGGTGTTCCCGTCGCATCTCAAGAGGAGGCGCTCTCCACAGGAACACGAGGGATCTCCAGGGTCGTGACACCATTCCCTGAGTGCCACAGATTTCTCAGTCTATTCCAGGGAAACCTATTTTCCCTGCATTGCCTCGACTTTCAAGCCGAGATCCACTCACACCACGGTGGCACGTGGGACAGCCCTGTGGGAAAGCCTCGTGGGAAAGCCTCGAGGAAAAGCCACAGATCCCTAGATCCACGCAAAGGGAAGTGTGACAATGCTGCTACAGCTCGGGAGGAAAGCGCACGTGCATGCCCCCACTCGAGACGAGGACTGACTCCCCTGGGGAGACTCCAGAAGTACCCAAAGACCATGTCAGCACTGGAGAGGAATCCTTAGGTTCCGGCACGGACTCCACACAAGATCTTAGGCCGAGGCATCGATGGGAGAGGAATTCCGAGAGGCCCCAAGCAACTCGCATGGGACTGGCCTTTCCTGAGGCCACCAGAGCGGGTCCCTGAGGTCCTCCTAAGTCGAGAGCACCTGCCGCAACTCGAGAAAATCCAGGAGGTTCTCCCCTCCAGGCGAGATGAGGCCCATTTCCGCAGAAGCGTCTCGAGGCAAATCACACCTAACCTCTGGAACTTCCAAAGGGTCCTTCAAACCCTTGCTGCAACTCAAGAAGTTCCCCCACATACCGTCTCCACTCGAGAGGAAGCACGAGAGTCCCGCCCACATCCAGAGGAGCCCCGTTTCCGCCTCCTAGCTCGAGAGGATGGATCCTTTCCCTGCGTGGTCGGGAAAGAATTCCCGGCGTTTCCGTCGCATCTCAAGAGGAGGCGCTCTCCACAGGAAAGGCGAGAGGAACTCCAGGGTCGTGCCACCATTCCAGAGTCCCCCAGATGTCTCAGTCCATTCCAGGGAAACCTGTTTTCCCTGCACTGCCTCGACTTTCAAGACGAGGATCGACTCACACCACGGTGGCACGTGGGACAGCCCTGTGGGAAAGCCTCGTGGGAAAGCCTCGAAGCCTCGAGGAAAGCCACAGATCCCTTGATCCACGCGAAGGGAATCGTGACTCTGCTCCTACAGCTCGAGAGGAAACCGCACGTTCATGCCCCACTCGAGACGAGGACTGACTCCCCTGGGGAGACTCCAGAAGTACCCCAAGATCCATGTCAGCACTGGAGAGGAATCCTCAGGTTCCGGCACCTGCTGGGAGCCAGTGTGAGGAATCCTGCCCATGACAAGGTCATGAGGAAGGAAGCTGACATATGCAAGGGCGTGCTCAGACTTCAGGGACCCCTCTGCAAATTCCTAAGCACGTACCCAACTAAATCTGCCGGCTTTTGTGCTCTGTTTTTCCCACTCTTCTGACATTTTCTGGAAAAATTCAATTCAGGGCTTTAGTCTTCTGCATTTGAAAGAGTGTTTTCAATCCAAAAACTCCCTCCGATGGCTTTCTAGCCTGCCTGCAGGACTCGTACAGCTGCGCATGTGATTGTTTGAGGCTCCTGACCACAGGAGGCACAGGAAGCTTAAAACATCCTAGGAATGTAGGAGCTTCCGAGGAGTCAAAATCTTTAGAATAGGACTGATTAATGGTTTCATTTTTTGGGTCAATGCTTGCTGCCAAATTTTCATATCCTTTTATTTTTAGATATAGTTGGTATATAGAAAAACAAGTAGTAGACCTGGTATTAGCAACATTAGATCTTTGAGTTAAGTACCTTCTTTGTTATATCCCACTCCACCTTTTGTTCTATAGAGATGTAACTTTAATGCTTTAAGGAGATGCAGATTAAAAAAAAAAAAAACACTTCAGGGGAAACAAAATTAACATTCATTAAGGAAGAGAGCCAAAAAGTGTTAACAAGCCTCTTGGCCAAAAGATAATGTAAATCACCTGAGAACCTTTTGTATACAAAATGATATACGGAAAGAATCTGGGTTGTGAACGCTACATAATTTTGTGTTAACCCATTGATCTCCGTGTTTTATCAAAAGTATAAAAGGCCTTCTGAACAATAAAGGATGGGGGCCAGTTTCTCGGAACTAGTCTCTCGGCCTGGTTTCTTGGGATTCTGGCTCCCCCCATGTCTCTCTCTCTCTCTTCTTCTCTCCCCTTCCCTCTCTCTGCTGTTTACTTTAACTTCAGGCTGAATCTCCATCTGGGGCGCGGGAGGCTCGCCAGGTCTACTTACTTGCCCCGGCTGTTAAGACCCGCACGAAAGGGAGCTTAAGGCGAGGCACCCCTTAGATATTCAAGCGGGCGCCGGTGGCCCAACGTAGATGGTGCAAATTCCTTGTCTGGAATTTTATTGGCCTTCCCGCGTAAACCAAGCTATTCCAGCCTCTTCCTCCACTTAATCTTCTTACTACACTATAGTTTCTTAATCTAATCTTACATTAATAAACAAACAAGTCTTTCCACACCAACGCCGTCCACCCTTCGAATTCCCTGGATCCACCGGGGCTGGACCCCGGCAAGTGGTGCCCGGAACAGGCTATTCGAAGGTAGGTTCCTCGGAGCAAAAGCTCCCCCCGGAGCACTCTCTGTTGCTCCCCCCGGAGCACTCTCTGTTGCTCCCCCCGGAGTGACTTAATCACTCCCCCCGGAGTACTTTCGGGTACTCCCCAGTGTTGAGTGTTCGGGACGGCTAGGACCCCACTCAGGGGTGCCGCGGACCCCCTGTAGGATAGACAGGGTGAGGACGAGTGGGAAGTGTTCAAGGGTTTAAGAGAAACCTGGTGCTCTAGAGGTTGAAAAGAAACCTGCTATCTTAGGGTTTAAAACAAAACCCCCTTGGCTAAGGTAAAACCTTTTTGTCAAGGGCAGACTTTTCTATAACTCTTAATTTTCTGACACGGGTAACAATGACTCAAAACAATGACACCTCTTTATACAAGTAATTTTGTAACTGTTAAACAAAAAAGACAAATTAAAGATTAAAAGGCTCGTGTTACTGAGACCAATGTCCTTGGTTTCCAGAAAAGAGATTTAGATACTTGATAAAGGTAATAAAACAGCTAAAAACTAATTATACTTTTGCATGGGCCTGTAAATGCTTTTGCTCTGTAAAAATATTATTACAAATGTTCTGGACCCCCGTCATGAAGGCTGTTAGTTAGATATAGCCTATGGGAGAGACTATAGCAGTGGATCGTAGTGGGTCTCCACCTATTACGCAGATCATATTTTCTGCCATTGGCAAACAAAAGGAGAGAGACTGTACTCTTCCTCCCGAGGAAGGAGGGTGCTTATAGGACGCAGCGGCCGAGCGCCTGGAGAGCCCCCTCCCCCTCTACACAAACCAACCTTTAAAAGAGTTGTCTTATTTAAGGCGACCACTGCAACCTCTGCTTGCGCCTCCCCAGGGCTTAAGAACTCCCCACTTTATATCCAAAGCCTCCCAGAACATTGCTTAAGTTTGAAAACGATAGTGACAATATTTTTTGAGCAAAAGAGCTTTTAAAACAGAGCTTGTTCCTTGCATAAAATCCCCTCAGGAGGGGCCTCACCCAACAAAAAAAAGAAAAAGGAAGAAAAACAGGAAAAAAAAGAAAAATATTCGTAATAAAAAGGACTTAACAAATGCAAAATGTTTCTCTTGAGGCCAAATAGAACATTTTTTGCCAAAATGTCTTGCTAAACAGAGATAACAAGCCGTACCAAACAACCCCAGGTAGCTCAGGCCTGGACCTCAGTTCCACCACCTTAATAATAATAGCTCCTGACTCAGATTCCAGTGGCTAGTCCCCTGCCTGAGGACATTGTAAGACTTGTGCTGGGGCATAGGCTTGCTTTCTTTTCAAAAAATTTCGGTAGTGTCTTGTGTAGTAAATTCTGATTATACTAAAAAAAATTGAAGTTTTGATATTGGCCACCTGCTAAAACTGTGCAATTAAAATTAAAAAATAGCACAGCTTTTGCTTTTACCTTATTACCAGACAGAAAACCAGACAAAAAAAGCCCCAGAGGATCTAGATCTAGCTTTTTGGGTGGCAAAAAAAATTGCAGCTTCTAGCCTTTAAAAGATTTTTTAAAGATATAAAATGTCATGGCTGTTAGACAATAGACAAGACGTTTCTTACATTGCTGAGAGACTAGCCGCAGCTCCTGGACAACCATATACTACTGAAAAGGAGTTGGTGGGATTAGAAAAGGTGGTATGCAGGATAAAAATGCTATAGAGTAAGAGGTGAGAGAGAGTTTTAAAACCTTGGTGAATAGTGAGCTCCCCCGTTGCTGGAAGTATTCAAGCAAAGATTAAATGGTTACTTGTCATCTAAAAGGCTATAGACCAGATTTGGGTTATAAAAAGATCATTAAAAAAGCTTTTCTTGCTTTCTTATATTTGGGTCTGCCAAAGTTTTAAAAACTGGATAATGTCCTTTTAAAGCTGCTGAGAGATTGTTTACTAACTTTAAATGATTTCCAAAAATTATTAGGTGATATTAATTGGATATGCCCACATTTAAAACTGACTTTTGTAGATTTAAAGCCTTTTGTTTGATTGCTGAAAAATAACAATCCTAATCCCAGTTCTAAGAAAAAGTTGACTAGTGTGACACAGTTGGCTTTCGTTAAAGTGAATGAGGCTTTAAATGATCAGTTAATTAAAGATTAATATTGCCAAAAAAGGAGATTAAATTATTCCTTGCCACAAAATGTATACCTACAGGATGCTTGTGACAAGAAGGCCCATTGGTTCCATCTAATGGACCCCCCCAAAAATAGTTTTATCTTATCCCAACTTGGTGGAACAATGGCCTCTGCCTAAGAAAAAATTACTGACATATTAATTTTAAAAGATTAATTCAAGCATACTGATTTATTAAATTGTTCAGTAAAGAGCCATCAAAAATTGTAATTCCATATAACAAAAAACAACTTGATGCTTTTCAAATGTTTGCTGATTGGCAGATTTGCTATAGGAAATTCTTGTGATCAGATCTTGCATCATTTACCCTCACGTGCTTTGTTAATTCAAAAATTAAAAAAAGGAGAAATTAAGTATAGTTTTCCCCCATCAGATTTTTACAACATGTTCTCTTTGTAATAAGTTAAATGCTGATTCGTTTGGAACAGTAAAATAAAAAGCCATTGGTAAAGCAAAAAGATCTCCAGATAACAAAAAGATCCCGACCCAGAATTTGCTGCGGGTCGAGGAGTGTTTATATTTTTTCCACAGGGTGCAGATTCGTCAATTTGGATCCCGGACAGACTGATTCGCCACAAAAGAAAAAGGGAACTTCTCTGCCGCCACCGGCCGCGGGAAACAGCCGTGCACCAAAAGCTGCGGGCGGGGCCAGCCTGACTGACGGAACCCAGTGCACCGCACTCGCAGCCCCGTTACAGCGCCAGTGTCAGAGGGCGGGGTGAAGGCCGCTGCTCCCACCGGCAGAAGAGGCAAAAGAAACATCAAGATCCCGGCGGGACTAACAGCTGCCTGCAGCGCAAACTCCAACCAGAAAATGACTCTATTTACTCTATTTTGGCTTGTCTATCCTCTCCTTATGTTCTTCTTTTCACCAATGATTCCAGAAAACTTAACGTACCTAATGTAGCAACTTGTGAACCATGGATGTTTTCATCTTGTTTAACTCCTCAAAAGTAATGTCTGCTCTTTTGTGGTTTTAAAGATGTCCTGTAACTGTAACAACTTATTGATATGATAATTATGTTCTTGCTGTGTTACAATAACTGTTATTGTTACTATGGCAGCGGTCATTGACTCAACAAGTGTAAATGCCCAATATGTTAAAAAATCAAGTGTTTAGGTGTTTTGGAACAGCTCAGATATTAGTTTTAGACTTAGGGAAACTGCATAACCAGATTCAGACCTTGGAACACTCCCGATTAGATTTTACCACCGCAGGAGAAGCCAATGACTTTTTCCACACTTTCTCTAACTTCATTTCTGGAAAGACTATTCTGTCTACTCTTTATAATCTTGCTCCTCGTAATCATTCTTCCCTGTATTGTCTAGATTCTTCGGCAGAGCATTCGGAATCTCGCGACCGAACTGCACCTGGATTTTAAACAAAAATAATTAATTATTTAAAATAAAAAAGGGTGAGATGCTGGGAGCCAGTGTGAGGAATCCCGCCCGTGACAAGGTCATGAGGAAGGAAGCTGACATACGCAAGGCGTGCTCAGACTTCAGGGACCGCCTCTGCGAAATTCCTAAGCACGTACCCCAACAAAAATCTGCCGGCTTTTCTGCTCTGCTTTTCCACTCTTCTGACATTCTCTGGAAAAAGTCAAATCAGGGCTTTAGTCTTCTGCATTTGAAAGAGTGTTTCAATCCAAAAACCCCTCCGATGGCTTTCTAGCCTGCCTGCAGGACTCGTACAGCTGCGCATGTGATTGTTTGAGGCCTCCTGACCGCAGGAGGCACAGGAAGCTTAAAAACATCCTAGGAATGTAGGAGCTTCCGAAGGAGTCAAAATCTTTAGAATAGGACTGATTAAAGGTTTCATTTTTTGGGTCAATAGCTTGCTGCCAAATTTTCATATCCTTTATTTTTAGATATAGTTGGTATATAGAAAAACAAGTAGTAGACCTGGTATTAGCAACATTAGATCTTTGAGTTAAGTACCTTCTTTGTTATATCCCACTGCACCTTTGTTCTATAGAGATGTAACTTTAATGCTTTAAGGAGATGCAGATTAAAAAAAAAAACACTTCAGGGGAAACAAAATTAACATTCATTAAGGAAGAGAGCCAAAAAGTGTTAACAAGACTCTTGGCCAAAAGATAATGTAAATCACCTGAGACCTTTTGTATACAAACTGATATACGGAAAGAATCTGGGTTGTGAACGCTACATAATTTTGTGTTACCCATTGATCTCCGTGTTTTATCAAAGTATAAAAGGCCTTCTGAACAATAAAGGATGGGGGCCAGTTTCTCGAACTAGTCTCTCGGCCTGGTTTCTTGGGACTCTGGCTCCCCCATGTCTCTCTCTCTCTCTTCTTCTCTCCCCTTCCCTCTCTCTGCTGTTTACTTTAACTTCAGGCTGAATCTCCATCTGGGGCGCGGAGGCTCGCCAGGTCTACTTACTTGCCCCGGCTGTTAAGAACCCGCACGAAAGGGAGCTTAAGGCGAGGCACCCTTAGATATTCAAGCGTGCAGCCGGTGGCCCAACGTAGATGGTGGCAAATTCCTTGTCTGGAATTTTATTGGCCTTCCGCGTAAACCAAGCTATTCAGCCCTCTTCCTCCACTTAATCTTCTTACTACACTATAGTTTCTTAATCTAATCTTACATTAATAAACAAACAAGTCTTTCCCACGCCAACGCCGTCCACCCTTCGAATTCCCTGGATCCACCGGGGCTGGACCCCGGCAGGCACCGACTCCACACAAGGTCTTAGGCCCTGGCATCGACGGGAGAGGAATCCCGAGAGGCCCCCGAGCAACTCGCAAGGGGACTGGCCTTTCCTGAGGCCACCAGAGCGGGTCCCAGCGGTCCCCGTCGTAAGGCGAGAGCACGTACCGCAACTCGAAAAAATCCAGGAGATTCTCCCCTCCAGGGGAGATGAGGCCCATTTCCGCTAAGGCGTCTCGACTCTAGACACACCTAACCTCTGGAATTCCAAAGGATCCTTCACACCCTTGCTGCAACTCAAGAAGTTCCCCAACATACCCGTCTCCACTCGAGAGGAAGCACGAGAGTCACGCCCACATCCAGAGGAGCCCCGTTTCTGCCTCCAAGTTCGAGAGGAGGGATCCTTTTGCTGCGTGGTCGGGAAAGAATTCCCGGGTTCCCGTCGCATCTCAAGAGGAGGCGCTGTCCACAGGAAAGGCGAGAGGAACTCCAGGGTCGTGCCACCATTCCCAGAGTCCCCCAGATGTCTCAGTCCATTCCAGGGAACCTGTTTCCCCGGCACTGCCTCGACTTTCAAACCGAGGATCGACTGACACCACGGTGGCACGTGGGACATCACTGGGGGAAAGCATCGTTGGAAAGCCTGGTGGGAAAGCCTGGTGGGAAAGCCTCATGGGAAAGCCTCGAGGGAAAGCCACAGATCCCTTGATCCAAGCGAAGGGAAGCGTGACACTGCTGCTACAGCTCGGGAGGAAAGCGCACTTGCATGTCCACACTCGAGACCAGGACTGACTCCCCTGGGGAGACTACAGAAGTACCCCAAGATCCATGTCAGCCCTGGAGAGGAATCCTCAGGTTCCGGCACAGACTCCACACAAGGACTTAGGCCCCGGCATCGAGGGAGAGGAATCCCGAGAGGCCCCCGAGCAACTCGTATGGGGACCTGCCTTTCCTGAGGCCACCAGAGCGGGATCCTGATGTCCCCGTTGTAAGTCGAGAGCACCCTGCCGCAACCGAGAAAATCCAGGAGGTTCTCCCTCCAGGCGAGATGAGGCCCTTTCCGCTGAGGCGTCTCCAGGCTAATCACACCAAACCTCTGGAACTTCCAAAGGGCCCTTCACACACTTGCTAAAACTAAAGAAGTTCGCCGACATAACCCGTCTCACTCGAGAGGAAGCAGAGAGTCCCGGCCCACATCTAGAGGAACCCCGTTTCCGGCCTCCTAGCACGAGAGGAGGTATCACTTTGCTGATTGGTCGGGAAAGAATTCCCGGCGTTCCCGTCGCATCTCAAGGAGGAGGCACTCTCCACAGGAAAGGCGAGCGAACTCCAGGGTCGTGCCACAATTCCAGAGTCCCCAGATGTCTCAGTCCATTCCAGGGAAACCTGTTTCCCATACACTGGCCTTCGAATTTCAGGACGAGGATCCACTCACACCACGGTGGCACGTGGGACAGCCCTTTGGGAAATCCTTGAGGGAAAGCCACAGATCCCTTGATCCATGCGAAGAGAAGCGTGACACTGCTGCTACAGCTCAGGAGGAAAGCGCACCTGCATGCCCCCACTCGAGACGAGGACTGACTCCCCTGGGGAGACTCCAGAAGTACCCCAAGATCTATGTCAGCACTGGAGAGGAATCCTCAGGTTCCGGCACCGACTCCACACAAGGTCTTAGGCCCCGGCATCAGACGGGAGAGGAATTCCCGAGATGCGCCCCGAGCAACTCGCATGGGGACTGGCCTTTCCTGAGGCCACCAGAGCGGGTCCCTGAGTTCCCCGTCCGTAAGTCCAGTAGCACCTGCCTGCAACTTGAGAAATCGCAGGAAGTTCTCCCTTCCAGGCGAGATGAGGAACCATTTCCGCTGAGGCTGTCTCACAGGCTAATCACACCTAAACCTCTGGAACTTACCAAAGGGTCCTTCACACCCTTGCTGCAACTCAAGAGAGTTCCCGAACATACCCGTCTCCATTCGAGAGGAAGCACGAGAGTCCCGCCCACAATTCAGAGGACCCCGTTTTCCGCCTCCTAGCTCGAGAGGAGGGATTCCTTTCCCTCAGTGGATCGGGAAAGAAGTTCCAGTGCTTCCCGTCGCATCTCAAGAGGAGGGCGACTCTCCACAGGAAAGGCGAGAGGAACTCCAGGGTCGTAGCCACCATTCCTAGAGTCCCCAGATTGTCTCAGTCCATTCCAGGGAAACCTGTTTTCCCTGCACTGCCTCGACTTTCAAGCCGAGGATGCGACTCACACCACGGTGGCACGTGGGACAGCCCTGTGGGAAAGCCTCGGGAAAGCCTCGAGAGAAAGCCTCGTGGGAAAGCCTCAAGGGATGCCACAGTTGCTTGATTCACGCGAAGGGAAGCGAGACACTGCTGCTACAGCTCGGGAGGAAAGCGCACGTGCATGCCCCACTCGAGACGAGGACTGACTCCCCTGGGGAGACTCCAGAAGTACCCGAGATCCACGTCAGCACTGGAGAGGAATCCTCACATTCCGTCACCGACTCCAAACAAGGTTTTAGGCCCCGGCATCGACGGGAGAGAATCCGAGAGGCCCCGAGCAACTAGCATGGGGACTGGCCTTTCCTGAGGACATCAGAGCGGGTCCCTGAGGTCCCCGGCATAAGTCCGAGAGCAACTGCCGCAACTCGAGAAAATCCAGGAGGTTCTCCCCTCCAGGCGAGATGAGGCCCCGTTTCCTCTGTGGCGTCCCCAGGCTAATCACACCTAACCTCTGGAACTTCAAAAAACGTCCTTCACATCCTTGCTGCAACTCAAGAAGTTCCCCGACATACCCGTCTCCACTCGAGAGGAAGCACGAGAGTCCCGCCCACATCCAGAGGAGCCCCGTTTCCGCCTCATAGCTCGAGAGGAGGGATCTTTCCCTGTGTGGTCGGGAAAGAATTCCCGGCGTTCCGTCGCATCTCAAGAGGAGGCGCTCTCCACAGGAAAGGAGAGAGGAACTCCAGGGTCGTGCCACCATTCCAGAGTCCCCCAGATGTCTCAGTCCATTCCAGGGAAACCTGTTTTCCCTGCACTGCCTCGACTTTCAAGCCGAGGATCGACTCACACCACGGTGGCACGTGGGACAGCCCTGTGGGAAAGCCTGGAAAGCCTCATGGGAAAGCCTCGAGGGAAAGCCCCAGTTGCTTGATCAACCCGAAGGGAAGTGTGACACTGCTGCTACAGCTCGGGAGGAAAGCGCACGTGCATGCCCCAACTCGAGACGAGGACTGATTCCCCTGGGGAGACTCCAGAAGTACCCCAAGATCCACGTCAGCACTGGAGATGAATCCTCACGTTCCGGCACCGACTCCAAACAAGGTCTTAGGCCCGGCATCGACGGGAGAGGAATCCCGAGAGGCCCCGAGTAACTAGCATGGGGACTGGCCTTTCCTGAGGATATCAGAGCGGGTCCCTGAGATCCCGTCATAAGTCGAGAGCACCTGCACCAACTCGAGAAATTCCAGGAGGTTCTCCCCTCCAGGCGAGATGAGGCCCATTTCCCTGAGGCGTCCCAGGCTAATCACACCTAAACTCTGGAACTTCCAAAACGACCTTCACATCCTTGCTGCAACACAAGAAGTTCCCCGACATACCCGTCTCCACTCGAGAGGAAGCACGAGAGTCCCGCCCACATCAGAGGAGCCCCGTTTCCGCCTCATAGCTCGAGAGAAGGGATCTTTCCCTGCATGGTCGGGAAAGAATTCCTGGGTTCCCGTCGCATCTCAAGAGGAGGCGCTCTCCACTGGAAAGGATAGAGGAACTCCAGGGTCGTGCCACCATTCCCAGAGCCCCAGATTTCTCAGTCCATTCCAGGGAAACCTGTTTTCCCTGCACTGCCTCGACTTTCAAGCCGAGGATCGACTCACATCACGGTGGCACGTGGGACACCCTGTGGGAAAGCCTGGAAAGCCTCATGGGAAAGCCTCGAAGGAAAGCCACAGATCCCTTGATCCACGCAAAGGGAAGCGTGACAAGCTGCTACAGCTCGGGAGGAAAGCGCACGTGCATGCCCCCACTCGAGACGAGGACTTTCTCCCCTGGGGAGACTCCAGAAATCCCCAAGCTCCATGTCAGCACTGGAGAGGAATCCTCAGGTTCCGGCACCGACTCCAAACAAGGTCTTAGGCCCGGCATCGACGGGAGAGGAATCCCAAGAGGCCCCCACGCTTCTCGCATGGGGACTGGCCTTTCCTGAGGCCACCAGAGCGGGTCCCTGAGGTCCCCGTCGGAAGTCGAGAGCACCTGCCACAACTCGAGAAAATCCAGGAGGTTCTCCCCTCCAGGCGAGATGAGGCCCATTTCCGCTGAGGAGTCTCGAGGCTAATCACACCTATCCTCTGGAACTTCCAAAGGGTCCTTCACACCCTTACTGCAACTCAAGAAGTTCCTCGACATACCCGTCTCCACTCGAGAGGAGCACGAGAGTCCCGCCCAAATCCAGAGGAGCCCCGTTTCCGCCTACTAGCTCGAGAGGAGGGATCCTTTCCCTGCCGTGGTCGGGAAAGAATTCCCGGCGTTCCCGTCGCATCTCAAGAGGAGGCGCTCTCCACAGAAAAGGCGAGAGGAACTCCAAGGTCTTGCCACCATTCCAAGAGTCCCCCAGATGTCTCAGTCCATTCCAGGGAAACCTTTTTCCCTGCACTGCCTCGAATTTCAAGCCGAGGATCGACTCACACTACGGTGGCACGAGGGACAGCCCTGTGGGAAAGCCTCGTGGCAAAGCCTCGTGTGAAAGCCTCGAGGGAAAGCCACAGATCCCTTGATCCACGCGAAGGGAACCGTGACACTGCTGCTACAGCTCTGGAGGAAAGCGCACCTGCCTGCCCCCACACGAGACGAGGACTGACTTCCCTGGGAGACTCCAGAAGTAGCCCAAGATCCATGTCAGCACTGGAGAGGAATCCTCAGGTTCCGGAACCGACACCGAACAAGGTCTTAGGCCTGGGCATCGATGGGAGAGGAATCCCGAAAGGCCCTCGAGCAACTCGCATGGGGAATGGCCTTTCCTGAGGCCACCAGAGCGGGTCCCTGAGGACCCCGTCGTAAGTCGAGAGCGCCTGCCGCAACTCGAGAAAATCCAGGAGGTTCTCCCTTCCAGGCGAGATGAGGCCCATTTCTGCTGAGATGTCTCGAGGCTAATCACACCTAACCTCTGGAAGTTCCAAAGGGTCCTTCACACCCTTTCTGCAACTCAAGAAGTTCCCCGACATACCCGTTTCCACTCGAGAGGAAGCACGAGAGTCCCGCCCACATCCAGAGGAGCCCCGTTTCCGCCTCCTAGCTCGAGAGGAGGGATCCTTTCCCTGCGTGGTCGGGAAAGAATTCCCGGCGTTCCCGTCACATCTCAAGAGGGGGCGCTCTCCACAGGAAAGGCGAGAGGAACTCCAGGGTCGTGCCACCATTCCCAGATCCTCCAGATGTCTCAGTCCATTCCACGGAAGCCTGATTTCCCGGCACTGCCTCGACTTTCAAGCCGAGGATCAACTGACACCACGGTGGCACGTGGGACATCACTGTAGGAAAGCCTCGTGGGAAAGCCTGGTGGGAAAGCGTCATGGGAAAGCCTCGTGGAAAGCCTTGAAGGAAAGCCACTGATCCTAGGATACACGGGAAGGGAAGCGTGACACTGCTGCTACAGCTTGGGAGGAAAGCGCACGTGCATGCCCCCACTCGAGACGAGGACTGACTCCCCTGGGAGAATCCAGAAGTACCCCAAGATGCATGTCAGCCCTGGAGAGGAATCCTCAGGTTCCGGCCCCCGACTCCACACAAGGTCTTAGGCCCTGGCATCGATGGGAGAGGAACAGCGACAGGCCCTCTAGCAACTCGCATGGGGACTGGCCTTTCCTGAGGTCACCAGAGCGGGTCCATGAAGTCCCCGTCGTAAGTCAAGAGCACCTGCCGCAACTCGGTAAAATCCAGGAGGCTCTCCCCTGCAGGCGAGATGAGGCCCGTTTCCACTGAGGTGTCTCGAGGCTAATCACACTTGACCTCTGGAACTTCCAAAGAGTCTTTCACAGCCATGCTGCAACTCAAGAAGTTCCCGACATACCCGTTTCCACTCAAGAGGAAGCACGAGGGTCCCGGCCACGTCCAGAGGAGCTCCGTTTCCGGCTCATAACTCGAGAGGACGGATCCTTTCCCTGCTTGGTCGGGAAAGAATTCCCGGCATTCCCATCGCATCTCAAGAGGAGGCGCTCTCCAAAGGAAAGGGAAGAGGAAAATGGGGTCGTGCCACCATTCCAAGTCTCCCCCAGATATCTCAGTCCGTTCC
>NW_017212789.1:0-16236 GCF_001704415.2 Capra hircus
AAAAAACTAAAAAGAAGTATCGCAAGACATAGAGCTGTCTCCATACGAAAGGAAGCACACGAGAGTGCCGCACACAATTCTAGAGGACCCACCAATCCCTTCACAGCCACCCTACTCGAGAGAGGGAGTCGCTTTCCCCTGATGGTTGGGAACAGAATTCCCTAGGGTTCCGGTCACATTCAAGAGGAGGCGGTCCTCCACAAGGAAAGGCGAGAGGAACTCAGGGTCGTGGCCACCATTCCCCAGAGTCCCCCAGATGTCTCAGTCCATTCAGGGAAACCTGTTTCCCTACACTGCCTCCGACTTTTAGGACGAGGATCCACTCAACCACGGTGGCACGTGGGACAGGCTCTTTGGGAAATGCCTCGAGGGAAAGCCACAGATCCGTTGATCCACGCGAAGGGAATCCATGACAGTGCTGCTGCAGCTCGGGAGGAAAGCGCAGCGTGCATGCCCCCACTCGAAGACAAGGACTGATCCCCTGGGGAGACTCCAGAAGTACTCAAGATCCATGTCAGCACTGGAGAGGAATCCTCACTTTACGGCACCAACTCCACAAAGGTCTTAGGCCCCGGCATCGTCGGGAGAGGAATCCCGTGAGTCTCGTCCCTGAGCAACTCCCATGGGGACTGGCGCTTTCTGAGGCCACCAGAGCGGGTCCCTGAGGTCCCGTCGTAGGTCGAGAGCACCTGCAGCAACTTGAGAAAATCTAGGAGGTTCTCCCTCCAGGCGAGATGAGGACCATTTCCTGAGGTGTCTCAATGTTAATCACACCTAACCTCTGGAACTTCCAAAGGGTCCTTCACACCTTGCTGCAACTCATGAAGATCCCGACATACCCCCGTCTCCACTCGAGAGGAAGCACGAGAGTCCCGCCACATTCAGAGGAGCCCCGTTTCCGCCTCCTAGCTCGAGAGGAGGATCCTTTCCCTCAGTGATCGGAAAGAGTTCCCAGTGTGTTCCCAGCACATCTCAAGAGGAGGCGATCTCCACAGGAAAGGCGAGAGGAACTCCAGGGTCGTGCCACCATTCCCAGAGTCCCCCAGATGTCTCAGTCCATTCCAGGGAAACCTGTTTCCCTGACTGCCTCGACTTTCAAGCCGAGGATCGTCACACACGACGGTGGAACGTGGGACAGCCCTGTGGGAAAGCCTCGTGGGAAAGTCTCATGTGAAAGCCTCGAGGAAAAGCCACAGATCCTTAATCACGCGAAGGGAGCGTGACACTGCTGCTACAGCTAGGGAGGAAAGCGCACGTGCATGCCCCCACTCGAGACGAGGACTGACTCCCCTGGGGAGACTCCAGAAGTACCCCAAGATCCATGTCAGCACTGGAGAGGAATCCTCAGGTTCCGGCACCGACTGCAAACAAGGTCTAGGCCCGGCATCGACGGGAGAGGAATCCCGAGATGGCCGCCGAGCAACTCGCATGGGGACTGGCCTTTCCTGAGGCCACCAGAGAGGGTCCCTGAGGTCCCCATCGTAAGTCGAGAGCACCTGCCGCAACTCGAGAAAATCCAGGAGGTTCTCCCTTCCAGGCGAGATGAGGCCAAATTTCCGCTGAGGCGTCTCGAGGATAATCACACCTAACCTATGGAACTTCCAAAGGGTCCTTCACACCCTTGCTGCAATTCAAGAAGTTCCCCGACATACCCTGCTCCACTCGAGAGGAAGCACGAGAGTCCCGCCACATCCAGAGGAGACCTCGTTTCCGCCTCATGGCTCGAGAGGAAGAGATCCTTTCCCTGCGTGGTCGGGAAAGAATTCCCGGCATTCCCCTCGCATCTCAAGAGGAGGCGCTCTCCACAGGAAAGGCGAGAGGAACCCAGGGTCGTGCCACCATTCCCAGAGTCCCCCAGATATCTCAGTCCATTCCAGGGAAACCTGTTTTCCCTGCACTGCCTCGACGTTCAAGGACGAGGATCGACTCACACGACGGTGACACGTGGGTAGCCCTGTGGGAAAGCCTCGTGGGAAAGCTCGAGAGAAAGCTCGTGGAAAGCCTCGTGGGGAATCTCGAGGAAAGCCACAGATCCCTTGATCCACGCGAAGGGAAGCGTGACACTGCTGCTACAGCTCTGAAGGAAAGCGCACGTGCATGCCCCCACACGAGACGAGGACTGACTCCCCTGGGGAGACTCCAGAAGTAACCCCAAGATCCATGTCAGCACTGGAGAGGAATCCTCAGGTTCAGGCACCGATCTCCACACAAAGGTCTTAGGTCCTGGCATCGATGGGAGAGGAATCCCGAGAGGCCCCCGTGCAACGCGAATGTGGACTGGCCTTTCCTGAGGCCACCAGAGCGGGTCCCTGAGATACCCGTCGTATGTCGAGAGCACCTGCAGCAACTCGAGAAAATCCAGGAGGTTCTCCCCTCCAGGCGAGGTCAGGCTCCTTTCTGCTGAGGCGTTTCGAGGCTAATCACACCTACCCTCTGGAACTTCCAAAGGGTCCTTCACACCTTTCCTGCAACTCAAGAAGTTCCCCGATATACCTGTCTCCACTCGAGAGGAATCACGAGCGTCCCGCCCACATCCAGAGGAGCCCGTTGCCGCCTCCTAGCTCGAGAGGTGGGATCCTTTCCCTGCAGGGTCGAGAAAGAATTCCCGGCGTTCCCATTGCATCTCAAGAGGAGGCGCTCTCCACCTGAAAGGCGAGAGGGACTCAAGGGTCGTGCCACCATTCCCAGAGTCCCGCAGATATCTCAGTCCATTCCAGGGAAACCTGTTTTCCCTGCACTGCCTCGACTTTCAAGCCGAGGATCGAATCACACCACGGTGGCACGTGGGACAGCCCTGTGGGAAAGCCTCTTGGGAAGACTCCTGGGAAAGCCTCGAGGGAAAGCCACAGATTCCTTGATCCACGGGAAGGGAAGTGTGACACTGCTGATACAGCTCGGAGGAAAGCACACGTGCATGCCCCCACTCAAGACGAGGACTGACTCCCCTGGGGCTATTCCAGAAGTACCCCAAGATCCATGTCAGCACTGGAGAGAAATCCTCAGGTTCCGGCACCGACACCGCAGAAGGTCTTAGGCCTGGGAATCGATGGGAGAGGAATCCCGAAAGGCCCCCGAGCAACTAGCATGGGGATTGGACTTTCCTGAGGCCACCAGAGCTGGTCCCTGAGGAGCCCGTCGTAAGTCGAGAGCGCCTGCCGCAACTCGAGAAAATCCAGGAGGTTCTCCCTTCCCGGCGAGATGAGGCCCATTTCTGCTGAGACGTCTCGAGGCTAATCACACCTAACCTCTGGAACTTCCAAAGGGTCCTTCACACACTTGCTAAACTAAAGAATTTCGCCGACATACCCGTCTCCACTCGAGAGGAAGCACGAGAGTCCCGCCCATATCTAGAGGAACCCCGTTTCCGCCTCCTAGCTCGAGAGGAGGGATCCTTTACCTGCATGTTTGGGAAATAATTCCCGCGTTCCCGTCGCATCTCAAGAGGAGGCACTCTCCACAGGAAAGGGGAGCGGAACTCCAGGATCGTGCCACCATTCCCAGAGTCCCCCAGATGTCTCAGTTCATTCCAGGGAAACCTGTTTCCCTACACTGCCTCGACTTTCAGGACGAGGATCCACTCACACCACGGTGGCACGTGGGACAGCCCTGTGGGAAAGCCTCTTGTGAAAGCCTCGTGGGAAAGCCTCGAGGGAAAGCCACAGTTGCTTTGATCAACCCGAAGGGAAGTTTGACACTGCTGCTACAGCTCGAGAGGAAAACGCACGTGCATGCCCCCACTCCAGACGACGACTGACTCCCCTGGGGAGACTCCAGAAGTACCCCAAGATCCTTGTCAGCACTGGAGAGGCAATCCTCAGGTTCCGGCACAGACTCCACACAAGGTCTAATGCCACGGCATCGACGGGAGAGGAATCCCGAGAGGCCCCCGAGCAACTCGCATGGGACTGGCCTTTCCTGAGGCCACCAGAGCGGGTCCCTGAGGTCCCCGTCGTAACGCGAGAACACCTGCACGCATCTAGAGAAAATGAAGGAGGTTCTCCCCTCCAGGGGAGATGAGGCCCATTTCCTCTGAGGCGTCCCATGCTAATCACACCTAACCTCTGGATCTTCCAAAGGGTCCTTCACACCCTTGCTGCAACTCAAGAAGTTCCCCGACATACCCGTCTCCACTCAAGAGGAAGCACGAGAGTCCCGTCCAATCCAGAGGAGCCCTTTTCCGACTCCCAGCTCGAGAAGAGGGATCCTTTCCCTGCGTCGTCGGGAAAGAATTCCCGGCGTTCCGTCGCATCTCAAGAGGAGGTGCTCTCCACAGGAAAGGCGAGAGGAACTCCAGGGTGGTGCCACCATTCCCAGAGTCCCCCAGATGTCTCAGTCCATTCCACGGAAACCTGTTTTCCCTGCATTGCCTTTGCTTTCAAGCCGAGGATCGACCGACTCACACCACGGTGGAACGTGGGACAGCCCTTTGGGGAAAGCCTCGTGGGAAAGCCTCGTGGGAAAGCCTCGAGGGAAAGCCCCTGAACCCTTGATCCACGCAAAGGGAATTACGACACTGCTGCTACAGCTCGGGAGGAAAGCGCACGTGCATGCCCCCACTCGAGACGAGGACTGACTCCCCTGGGGAGACTCCATAAGTACCCCAAGAAGCCATGTCAGCACTGGAAGAGGAATACTCAGATTCCGGCACCGACGCCACACAAGATCTTAGGCCCCGGCATCGACGGGAGAGGAATCCCGAGAGGCCCCCGAGCAACTCGCATGGGGACTGGCCTTTTCTGAGGCCACCAGAGCGTGTCCCTGAGGTCCCCGTCGTGAGTCGAGAGCACCTGTCGCAACTCGAGAAAATCCAGGAGGTTCTCCCCTCCAGGAGAGATGAGGCCCATTTAAACTGAGGCGTCTCGAGGCTAATCAAATCTAACTTCTGGAACTTCCAAAGGGTCTTTCACACTTTTGCTGCAACTCAAGAAGTTCCCCGACATACCCGTCTCCAGTAGAGAGGAAGCTCCAGTAGTCCCGCCCACATCCAGAGGAGCCCCGTTTCCGCCTCCTAGCTCGAGAGGAGGGATCCTTTCCCTGCGTGGTAGGGAATGAATTCAAGGCGTTTCCGACGCATCTCAAGAGGAGGCGCTCTCCACAGGTAAGGGGAGAGGAACTTCAGGGTCGTGTCACCATTCCCAGAGTCCCCCAGAGGTCTCAGTCCATTCCAGGGAAACCTGTTTTCCCTGCACTGCGTCGACTTTCAAGCCGAGGTATCGACTCACACAAGGCGGCACGTGGGACCGCCCTGTGGGAAAGGCTCGTGGGAAACCTCGTGGGAAAGCCTCGAGGGAAAGCCACAGATCCCTTGATCCACGCGAAGGGAAATGCAACACTGCTTCTACAGCTCGGGAGGAAAGCGCACGTGCATGCCCCCACTCTGAGACGAGGGCTTGACTCCCCTGGGGAGACTCCAGAAGTACCCAAGATCCATGTCAGCACTGGAGAGGAATCCTCAGGTTCAGGCACCAACTCCACACAAGGTCTTAAGGCCCTGGCATCGTCGGGAGAGGAATCCCGAGAGGACCCCGAGCAACTCGCATGGGGACTGGCCTTCCCTGAGGCCACCAGAGCGGGTCCCAGAGGTCCCCATCGTAAGTCGAGAGCACCTGCCGCAACTCGAGAAAATCCAGGAGGTTCTCCCCTCCAGGCGACATGAGGCCCATTTCCGCTGAGGCGTCTGGAGGTTAATCACAACTAACATCTGGAACTTCCAAAGATTCCTTCACACCCTTGCTGCAACTCAAGAAGTTCCCCGACATACCCGTTTCTACTCGAGAGGAAGCACGAGAGTTCCCCGCACATCCAGAGGAGCTCCGTTTCCTCCTCCTAGCTCGAGAGGAGGGATCCTTTCCCTGCGTGGTCGGGAAAGAATTCCCGGCGTTCCGTCGCATCTCAAGAGGAGGCGCTCTCCACAGGAAAGGGGAGAGGAACTCCATGGTCGTGCCTCGATTCCCAGAGTCCCCCAGAAGTTTCAGTCCATTCCAGGGAAACCTGTTTTCCCTGCACTGCCTCGACTTTCAAGCCGAGGATCGACTCACACCACGGTGGCACGTGGGAGAGCCCTGCGGGAAAGCCTCGTGGGAAAGCTTTGTGGGAAAGCCTCGAGGGAAAGCCACAGATCCATTGATCCAAGCGAAGGGAAGCGTGACACTGCTGCTTCAGCTCGGGAGGAAAGCGCACGTGCATGCCCCCACTCGAGACGAAGAGTGACTCCCCTGGGGAGACTCCAGAAGTACACCAAGATCCATTTCTGCACTGGAGAGGAATGCTCAGGTTCTGGCAGCGTCTCCACACAAGATCTTAGGCGCTGGCATCGACGGGAGAGGAAACCCAAGAGGCCCCGAGCAACTCGCATGGGGACTGGCCTTTCCTGAGGCCACCAGAGCGGGTCCCTGGGGTCCCCGTCGTAAGTCAAGAGCACCTGCCGCAACTCGAGAAAATCCAGGAGGTTCTTCCCTCCAGGCGAGATGAGGCCCATTTCCGCTGAGGTATCTCGAGGCTAATCACATCTAACATCTGGAACTTCCAAAGGGTCCTTCACACCCTTGCTGCAACTCAAGAAGTTCCCCGACATACCCGTCTCCACTCGAGAGGAAGCACGAGAGTCCCGCCCATATCCAGAATAGCCCCGTTTCCGCCTCCTAGCTCGAGAGGAGGGATCCTTTCCCTGCGTGTTCGGGAAAGAATTCCCGGCGTTCCCGTCGCATCTCAAGAGGAGGCGCTCTCCACAGGAAAGGCGAGAGGAACTCCAGGGTCGTGCCAACATTCCCAGAGACCCCAGATTTCTCAATCCATTCCAGGGAAACCTGTTTTCCCTGCACTGCCTCGACTTTCAAGCCGAGGTTCGACTCACACCACGGTGGCACGTGGGACAGCCCTGTGGGAAAGCCTCGTGGGAAAGCCTCGAGGGAAAGCCCCTGATCCCTTGATCCACGCGAAGGGAAGCGCGACACTGCTGCTACAGCTCGGAAGGAAATGGCACGTGCATGCCCCCACTCGAGACGAGGACTGACTCCCCTGGGGAGACTCCAGAAGTACCCAGGATCCATGTCAGCACTGGAGAGGAATCCTCAGGTTCCGTCACCGACTCAACACAAGGTCTTAGGAACCGGCATGGACTGGAGAGGAATCCTGAGAGGCCCCTAGCAATTCGCAAGGGGACTGGCCTTTCCTGAGGCCACAAGAGCGGGTCCCTGAGGTCCCCGTCGTAAGTCGAGAGCACCTGCCGCAACTCGAGAAAATCCAGGAGGTTCTCCCCTCCAGGCGAGATGAGGCCCATTTCCCTGAGGCGTCTCGAGGCTAATCACACCTAACCTCTGGAACTTCCAAAGGATCCTTCACACCCTTGCTGCAACTCAAGAAGTTCCCCGACATACCCGTCTCCACTCGAGAGGAAGCTTCGAGAGTCCCGCCCACATAAAGAGGAGCCCCGTTTCCGCCTCCTAGCTCGAGAGGAGGGATCCTTTCCCTGCGTGGTCGGGAAAGAATTCCCGGCGTTCCCGTCGCATCTCAAGAGGAGGCGCTCTCCACAGGAAAGGCGAGAGGAACTCCGGGCCGTGCCACCATTCCGAGAGTCCCCCAGATATCTCAGTCCATTCCAGGAAACCTGTTTTCCCTGCACTGCCTCGACTTTCAAGCCGAGGATCGACTCACACACCGGTGGCACGTGGGACAGCCCTGTGGGAAAGCCTCGTGGGAAAGCCTCGTTGGTAAAGCCTCGAGGGAAAGCCCTGATCCCTTGATCCAGGCGAAGGGAAGCGTGACACTGCTGCTTACAGCTCGGGAGGAAAGCGCACGTGCATGCCCCCACTCGAGACGAGAGTGACTCCCCTGGGGAGACTCCAGAAGTACCCCAAGATCCATTTCTGCACTGGAGAGGAATCCTCAGGTTCCGGCAGCGTCTCCACACAAGATCTTAGGCCCGGCATCGACGGGAGAGGAATCCTGAGAGGCCCCCCGAGCAACTCGCAATGGGACTGGCCTTTCCTGAGGCCACCAGAGCGGGTCCCTGAGGTCCCCGTCGTAAGTCGAGAGCACCTGCCGCAACTCGAGAAAATCCAGGAGGTTCTCCCCTCCAGGCGAGATGAGGCCCATTTCCTCTGAGGCGTCTCGAGGCTAATCACATCTAACATCTGGAACTTCCAAAGGGTCCTTCACACCCTTGCTGCAACTCAAGAAGTTCCGTCGACATACCCGTCTCCACTCGAGAGGAAGCACGAGTGTCCCGCCCACATCCAGAGGAGCCCTGTTTCCGCGTCCATAGCTCGAGAGGATGGATCCTTTCCCTGCGATGGTCGGGAAAGAATTCCCGGCGTTCCCGTCGCATCTCAAGAGGAGGCGCTCTCCACAGGAAAATAGAGAGGAACTCCAGGGTCGTGCCACCATTCCCAGAGTCCCCCAGATGTCTCAGTCCATTCCAGGGAAAACCTGTTATTCCCTGCACTGCCTCGACTTTCAAGCCTAGGATCGACTCACACCACGGTGGCACGTGGGACAGCCCTGTGGGAAAGCCTGCGTGGGAAAGCCAACGAGGGAAAGCCACAGATCCCTTGATTCACAGCGAAGGGAAGCGTGACACTGCTGCTACAGCTCGGGAGGAAAGCGCACGTGCATGCCCCACTCGAGACGAGGACTGACTCCCCTGGGGAGACTCCAGAAGTACCCCAAGATCCATGTCTAGCACTGGAGAGGAATCCTCAGGTTCTGGCAGCGACTCCACACAAGGTCTTAGGCCCTGGCATCGACGGGAGAGGAATCCCGAGAGGCCCCCGAGCAACTCGCAAGGGACTGGCCTTTCCTGAGGCCACCAGAGCGGGTCCCTGAGGTCCCCGTCGTAAGTCGAGAGCACCTGCCGCAACTCGAGAAAATCCAGGAGGTTCTCCCTTCCAGGCGAGATGAGGCCCATTTCCCGCTGAGGCGTCCTGAGGCTAATCACACCTAACACTCTGGAACTTCCAAAGGGTCCTTCACACCCTTGCTGCAACTCAAGAAGTTCCCCGATATACCCGTCTCCACTCGAGAGGAAGCACGAGAGTCCCGCCCACATCCAGAGGAGCCCGTTTCCGCCTCCTAGCTCGAGAGGAGGGATCCTTTCCCTGCGTGTCGGGAAAGAATTCCCGGCGTTCCCGTCGCATCTCAAGAGGAGGCGCTCTCCACAGGAAAGGCGAGAGGAACTCCAGGGTCGTGCCACCATTCCCAGAGTCCCCCAGATGTCTCAGTCCATTCCAGGGAAACCTGTTTTCCCTGCACTGCCTCGACTTTCAAGCCGAGGATCGACTCACACCACGGTGGCACGTGGGACAGCCCTGTGGGAAAGCCCTGTGGGAAAGCCTCGAGGGAAAGCCACATGATCCCTTGATCCACGTTGAAGGGAATGCGTGACACTGCTGCAACAGCTCGGGAGGAAAGCGCACGTGCATGCCCCCACTCGAGACAAGGACTGACTCCCCTGGGGAGACTCCAGAAGTACCCCAAGATCCATGTCAGCACTGGAGAGGAATCCTCAGGTTCCGTCACCGACTCCACACAAGGTCTTAGGCCCTGGCATCGACGGGAGAGGAATCCCGAGAGGCCCCCGAGTAACTCGCATGGGGACTGGCCTTTCATGAGGCCACCAGAGCGGGTCCCTGAAGTCCCCATCGTAAGTCGAGAGCACCTGCCGCAACTCGAGAAAATCCAGGAGATTCTCCCTCCAGGCGAGATGAGGCCCATTCCGTTGAGGCATCTAGGAGGTAATCACGCTTTAACTCTTGAACTTCCAAAGGGTCCTTCACACCCTTGCTGCAACTCAAGAAGTTCCCCGACATACCCGTCTCCACTCAAGAGGAATCCGAGAGTCCCGCCCATATCCAGAGTGGCCCCGTTTCCGCCTGCCTAACTCGAGAGGAGGGATCCTTTCCCTGCGTGGTCGGGAAAGAATTCCCGGCGTTCCCGTCGCATCTCAAGAGGAGGCGCTCTCCACAGGAAAGGCGAGAGGAACTCCAGGGTCGTGCCACCATTCCCAGAGTCCCCCAGATGTCTCAGTCCATTCCAGGGAAACCTGTTTTCCCTGCACTGCTCGACTTTCAAGCCGAGGATCGACTCACACCACCGGTGGCACGTGGGACAGCCCTGTGGGAAAGCCTCGTGGGAAAGCCTCGTGGGAAAGCCTCGAGGGAAAGCCACATGATCCCTTGATCCAGCGAAGGGAAGCGTGACACTGCTGCTACAGCTCGGGAGGAAAGCGCACGTGCATGCCCCCACTCGAGACGAGGACTGACTCCCCTGGGGAGACTCCAGAAGTACCCCAAGATCCATGTCAGCACTGGAGAGGAATCCTCAGGTTCCGGCACCGACTCCACACAAGGTCTTAGGCCCTGGCATCGACGGGAGAGGAATCCCGAGAGGCCCCGAGCAACTCGCATGGGGACTGGCCTTTCCTGAGGCCACCAGAGCGGGTCCCTGAGGTCCCCAGTCGTAAGTCGAGAGCACCTGCCGCAACTCGAGAAAATCCAGGAGGTTCTCCCCTCCAGGCGAGATGAGGCCCATTTCCGCTGAGGCATACTCGAGGCTAATCACACCTTAACTCTGGAACTTCCAAAGGGTCCTTCACACCCTTGCTGCAACTCAAGAAGTTCCCCGACATACCCGTCTCCACTCGAGAGGAAGCACGAGAGTCCCGCCCACATCCAGAGGAGCCCCGTTTCCGCCTCCTAGCTCGAGAGGAGGGATCCTTTCCCTGCGTGGTCGGGAAAGAATTCCCGGCGTTCCCGTCGCATCTCAAGAGGAGGCGCTCTCCACAGGAAAGGCGAGAGGAACTCCAGGGTCGTGCCACCATTCCCAGAGTCCCCCAGATGTCTCAGTCCATTCCAGGGAAAACCTGTTTTCCCTGCACTGCCGTCGACTTTCAAGCCGAGGATCGACTCACACCACCGGTGGCACGTGGGACAGCCCTGTGGGAAAGCCTCGTGGGAAAGCCTCGTGGGAAAGCCTCGAGGGAAAGCCACAGATCCCTTGATCCACGCGAAGGGAAGCGTGACACTGCTGCTACAGCTCGGGAGGAAAGCGCACGTGCATGCCCCACTCGAGACGAGGACTGACTCCCCTGGGGAGACTCCAGAAGTACCCAAGATCCATGTCAGCACTGGAGAGGAATCCTCAGGTTCCGGCACCGACTCCACACAAGGTCTTAGGCCCCTGCATCGACGGGAGAGGAATCCCGAGAGGCCCCGAGCAACTCGCATGGGGACTGGCCTTTCCTGAGGCCACCAGAGCGGGTCCCTTGAGGTCCCCGTCGTAAGTCGAGAGCACCTGCCGCAACTCGAGAAAATCCAGGAGGTTCTCCCCTCCAGGCGAGATGAGGCCCATTTCCGCTGAGGCGTACTCGAGGCTAATTCACCTTAACCTCTGGAACTTCCAAAGGGTCCTTCACACCCTTAGCTGCAACTCAAGAAGTTCCCCGACATACCCGTCTCCACTCGAGAGGAAGCACGAGAGTCCCGCCCACATCCAGAGGAGCCCCGTTTCCGCCTCCTAGCTCGAGAGGAGGGATCCTTTCCCTGCGTGGTCGGGAAAGAATTCCCGGCGTTCCCGTCGCATCTCAAGAGGAGGCGCTCTCCACAGGAAAGGCGAGAGGAACTCCAGGGTCGTGCCACCATTCCCAGAGTACCCCAGGATGTCTCAGTCCATTCCAGGGAAACCTGTTTTCCCTGCACTGCCTCGACTTTCAAGCCGAGGATCGACTCACACCACGGTGGCACGTGGGACAGCCCTGTGGGAAAGCCTCGTGGGAAAGCCTCTGTGGGAAAGCCTCGAGGGAAAGCCACAGATCCCTTGATCCACGCGAAGGGAAGCGTGACACTGCTGCTACAGCTCGGGAGGAAAGCGCACGTGCATGCCCCACTCGAGTACGAGGACTGACTGCCCCTGGGGAGACTCCAGAAGTACCCCAAGATCCATGTCAGCACTGGAGAGGAATCCTCAGGTTCCGGCACCGACTCCACACAAGGTCTTAGGCCCCGGCATCGACGGTGAGAGGAATCCCGAGAGGCCCCAGAGCAACTCGCATGGGGACTGGCCTTTCCTGAGGCCACCAGAGCGGGTCCCTAAGGTCCCCATCGTAAGTCGAGAGCACCTGCCGCAACTCGAGAAAATCCAGGAGGTTCTCCCCTGCAGGCGAGATGAGGCCCATTTCCGCTGAGGCGTCTCGAGGCTAATCACATCTTACACTCTGGAACTTCCAAAGGGTCCTTCACACTCTTGCTGCAACTCAAGAAGTTCCCCGACATACCCGTCTCCACTCGAGAGGAAGCACGAGAGTCCCTGCCCACATCCAGAGGAGCCCCGTTTCCGCCTCCTAGCTCGAGAGGAGGGATCCTTTCCCTGCGTGGTCGGGAAAGAATTCCCGGCGTTCCCGTTGCATCTCAAGAGGAGGCGCATCTCCACAGGAAAGGTGAGAGGAACTCCAGGGTCGTGCCACCATTCCCAGAGTCCCCCGGATGTCTCAGTCCATTCCAGGGAAACCTGTTTTCCCTGCACTGTCTCGACTGTTCAAGCGAGGATCGACTCACACCACGGTGGCACGTGGGAAGCCTTGTGGGAAAGCCTCATGGGAAAGCCTCGAGGGAAAGCCACAGATCCCTTGATCCACGCGAAGGGAAGCGCGACACTGCTGCTACAGCTCGGGAGGAAAGCGCACGTGCATGCCCCACTCGAGACGAGGACTGACTGCCCTGGGGAGACTCCAGAAGTACCCCAAGATCCATGTCAGCACTGGAGAGGAATCCTCAGGTTCCGGCACCTGACTCCACACAAGGTCTTAGGCCCCAGCATCGACGGGAGAGGAATCCGAGAGGCCCCCGAGCAACTCGCATGGGGACTGGCCTTTCCTGAGGCCACAGAGCGGGTCCCTGAAGGTCCCCATCGTAAGTCGAGAGCACCTGCCGCAACTCGAGAAAATCCAGGAGGTTCTCCCCTCCAGGCGAGATGAGGCCCATTTCCGCTGAGGCATCTCGAGGCTAATCACACCTAAACTCTGGAACTTCCAAAGGGTCCTTCACACCCTTAGCTGCAACTCAAGAAGTTCCCCGACATACCCGTCTCCACTCGAGAGGAAGCACGAGAGTCCCGCCCACATCCAGAGGAGGCCCCGTTTCCGACTCCTAGCTCGAGAGGAGGGATCCTTTCCCTGCGTGGTCGGGAAAGAATTTCCCGGCGTTCCCGTCGCATCTCAAGAGGAGGCGCTCTCCACAGGAAAGGCGAGAGGAACTCCAGGGTCGTGCCACCATTCCCAGAGTCCCCCAGATGTCTCAGTCCATTCCAGGGAAACCTGTTTTCCCTGTACTGCCTCGACTTTCAAGCCGAGGATCGACTCACACCACGGTGGCACGTGGGACAGCCCTGTGGGAAAGCCTCGTGTGGAAAGCCTCGTGGGAAAGCCTCGAGGGAATGCCACAGATCCCTTTATTCCACGCGAAGGGATGCGTGTACACTGCTGCTAAAGCTCGGGAGGAAAGTCGCACTTGCATGCCCCCACTCGAGACGAGGACTGACTCCCCTGGGGAGACTCCAGAAGTACCCCAAGATCCATGTCAGCACTGGAGAGGAATCCTCAGGTTCTGGCACCGACTCCACACAAGGTCTTAGGCCCCTGGCATCGACGGGAGAGGAATCCCGAGTAGGCCCCGAGTAACTCGCAAGGAAATGGCCTTCCTGAGGCCACCAGAGCGGGTCCCTGAGGTCCCCGTCATAAGTCTAGAGCACCTGCCGCAACTCGAGAAAATCCAGGAGGTTCTACCTTCCAGGCGAGATGAGGCCCATTTCCGCTGAGGCGTCCTGAGGCTAATCACACCTAGACCTCTGGAACTTCCAAAGGGTCCTTCACACCCTTGCTGCAACTCAAGAAGTTCCCCGATATACCCGTCTCCACTCGAGAGGAAGCACGAGAGTCCCGACCACATCCAGAGGAGCCCAGATTTCCGCCTCCTAGCTCGAGAGGAGGGATCCTTTCCCTGCGTGCTCGGGAAAGAATTCCCGGCGTTCCCGTCGCATCTCAAGAGGAGGCGCTCTCCACAGGAAAGGCGAGAGGAACTCCAGGGTCGTGCCACCATTCCCAGAGTCCCCCAGATGTCTCAGTACCATTCCAGGGAAACCTGTTTTCCCTGCACTGCATCGACTTTCAAGCCGAGGATCGACTCACACCACGGTGGCACGTGGGACAGCCCTGTGGGACAGCCCTGTGGGAAAGCCTCGAGGGAAAGCCCAATGATCCCTTGATCCACTTGAAGGGAATCGTGACACTGCTGCAACAGCTGGGGAGGAAAGCGCACGTGCATGCCCCCACTCGAGACAAGGACTGACTCCCCTGGGGAGACTCCAGAAGTACCCCAAGATCCATGTCAGCACTGGAGAGGAATCCTCAGGTTCCGTCACCGACTCCACACAAGGTCTTAGGCCCTGGCATCGACGGGAGAGGAATCCCGAGAGGCCCCCAGTAACTCCCATGGGACTGGCCTTTCATGAGCTACCAGAGCGGGTCCCTGAAGTCCCCAGTCGTAAGTCGAGAGCACCTGCCGCAACTCGAGAAAATCCAGGAGGTTCTCCCCTCCAGGCGAGATGAGGCCCATTTCCCGTGAGGCGTCTAGGAGGCTAATCACGACTTAACTCTTGGAACTTCCAAAGGGTCCTTCACACCCTTGCTGCAACTCAAGAAGTTCCCCGACATACCCGTCTCCACTCAAGAGGAATCACGAGAGTCCCGCCCATATCCAGAGTGGCCCCGTTTCCGCCTGCCTAACTCGAGAGGAGGGATCCTTTCCCTGCGTGGTCGGGAAAGAATTCCCGGCGTTCCCGTCGCATCTCAAGAGGAGGCGCTCTCCACAGGAAAGGCGAGAGGAACTCCAGGGTCGTGCCACCATTCCCTGAGTCCCCCAGATGTCTCAGTCCATTCCAGGGAAACCAGTTTTCCCTGCACTGCGTTGACTTTCAAGCCGAGGATCGACTCACACCACGGTGGCACGTGGGACAGCCCGTGTGGGAAAGCATCGTGGGAAAGCCTCGTGGGAAAGCCCTCGTGGGAAAGCCTCGAGGGAAAGCCACAGATCCCTTGATCCACGCGAATGGGAAGCGTGCCACACTGCTGCTACAGCTCGTGAGGAAAGCGCACGTGCATTGCCCCCACTCGAGACGAGGGACTGACTCCACTGGGGAGACTCCAGAAGTACCCCAAGATCCATGTCAGCACTGGAGAGGAATCCTCAGGTTTCCGCACCTGACTCCACACAAGATCTTAGGCCCCGGCATCGACGGGAGAGGAATCCCGAGAGGCCCGCGTAGCTAACTCGCATGGGACTGGCCTTTCCTGAGGCCACACAGAGCGGGTCCCTGAGGTCCCCGTCGTAAGTCGAGAGCACCTGCCGCAACTCTGAGAAAATCCAGGAGTTCTCCCCTCCAGGCGAGATGAGGCCCATTTTCCGCTGAGGCATCTCGAGGCTAATCACACCTAACCTCTGGAACTTCCAAAGGGTCCTTCACACCCTTGCTGCAACTCAAGAAGTTCCCGACATACCCGTCTCCACTCGAGAGGAAGCACGAGAGTCCCCACCCACATCCAGAGGAGCCCCATTTCCGCCTCCTAGCTCGAGAGGAGGGATCCTTTCCCTGCGTGGTCGGGAAAGAATTCCCGGCGTTCCCTGTCGCATCTCAAGAGGAGGCGCTCTCCACAGGAAAGGCGAGAGGAACTCCAGGGTCGTGCCACATTCCCAGAGTACCCTCAGATGTCTCAGTCCATTCCAGGGAAACCTGTTTTCCCTGCACTGCCTCGACTTTCAAGCCGAGGATCGACTCACACCACGGTGGCACGTGGGACAGCCCTGTGGGAAAGCCTCGTGGGAAAGCCTCAGGGGAAAGCCTCGAGGGAAAGCCACAGATCCCTTGATCCACGCGAAGGAAGCTGACACTGCCTGCTACAGCTCGGGAGGGAAAAGCGCACGTGCATGCCCCCACTCGAGACGAGGACTGACTCCCCTGGGGAGACTCCAGAAGTACCCAAGATCCATGTCAGCAACTGGAGAGGAATCCTCAGGTTTACGGCACCGACTCCACACAAGGTCTTAGGCCCGGCATCGACGGGAGAGGAATCCCGAGAGGCCCCGAGCAACTCGCATGGGACTGGCCTTTCCTGAGGCCACCAGAGCGGGTCCCTAGGTCCCATCTAAGTCGAGAGCACCTGCGCAACTCGAGAAAATCCAGGAGGTTCTC
>NW_017212790.1:0-16235 GCF_001704415.2 Capra hircus
AGACACAGATCCTTGATCCACCGCGAAGAGAGAGCTTGGACACTGCTGCTAAGATCGGGACGGAAAATCGCACGTGATGGCCCTCACTCGAGTGATGGACTGACTCCCCTGCGGAAGACTCCAGTAAGTACCCCAAGATCCATGTTCAAGCACTGGAGAGGAATCTCAGGTTCGCGGCACGGACTCCACACAAGGCTCTAGACCCCGGAATCTACGGGGAGAGGAAATCCCATAGAGGCCCCAGAGCAATTCCCATGGGACTTGGCCTTTCCTGACAGGCACCAGGGTGGGTCCCTGAGTCCCCATCGTGTAAGTCGAGCAGCAACCTGCCGCAACTCGAGAATAACCAGGAGGTTCCCCAACTCAAGGCCGAGGATGTTGGCCATTTTCGCTGCTGAGGCCAACAACGGGGGCTATCACACTTTAAACTCTTTGGAACTTTACCAAAAGGTCCTTCACACCCTTTGCTGCAACTCAAGAAGTTCTCGCTGACATACCCGTCTCTACCAAGAGCGATACAAGGGTCCGCCCATCATCCAGGAGTGGCCCCGTTCTCGCCTGCTAGCTCGAGAGCGAGGGATCCTTCCTGCGTTGTGCGGAAAGACATTCCCGGCCGTTCCGTCGCATCTCAGACGGAGGCGCTCTCTACAGGAATGCGCGAGGAGACGAACTCCAGGGGTCGTGCCACCATTCCCAGAGTCTCCCAGATGTTCTCAGTCCCATTCCAGGAAACCTTTTCCCTGCCTGCTCTCTACTTTCTAGCCGAGTAATGGACTCACACCACGGGTGGCACGTGGGACATCCCTGTGGGAAAACCTCGTGGAAAGCCTCGTGGGAAAGCCTCGAGGGAAAGCACCAGATACCTGTGATCCAGGCGAAGGGAGCATGCCTGACAATGCTGCTACAGCTCGGGAGAACAGCTCACGTGCATGCCCCCACTCGAGACGCAGACTGACGTCCCCTGGGCGCAGACTCCAGGAAGCTACCCAAGAAGCCATGTCAGCACTGAGAGGAATCCTCAGATCCGCACCGAAGCCACACAAGGTCTTAGCCCAGCATCGACTTGGGAGAGGAAACCTCGAGAGCCACCCGAGCAACTCGCCATGGGGACGGCCTTTTTTGAGCCACCCACGAAGCGGGCGTCCTGACGGTCCCCGTGTCGTAAGTCACGGAGAGGCACTCTGCCGCAACTTCGACGAAAATCCAGGAGGTATCTTCCCCTCCAGGCCGATGATGAGCGCCCATTTCCGCTGGAGCACGTTCTCGAGGCTAATCAACCTAAACCTATGGAACTTCCCAAAAGGCGTCCTTCACACCCTTGCTGCAACTCAAGAAAGTTCCCCGACATTACCCGTCTCACTCGAGACGGAAGCAGGAAAAGTCACACGAACCACATCCAGCGAGGAGCCACGTTGTTCCTCCATTGCTCGCAGAGTTTGATCCTTTCCTGCTGTCGGCGGAAAGTAAGTATTCGCGGCATTCCCGCTCCCACATCAAGAGGCAGGCGCTCTCCAGAGGAAAAAACCGAGAGGAAACTCCAGAGTCGTTGCCCCCATTCCCAGAGTCCCCCAGATGTCTCAGTCCATTCCAGGCGAAAACCTGTATTTCCCTGCACTGCCTCGACTTTCATAGCCCGACGGATTCGGACTCACACCAACAGTGGCATCGTGGGACAGCCCTGGGAAAGCCTTCGCTGGGAAAGCCTCTTGCGAAAGCCTCGACGGGAAACACACAGCATCAGTCTTGATACACCGCGAAGGAGCGTGACACTGCTGCTACAGCTCGGCCGAGGAAAGCGCACGTGTTTGCCCAGCCACTCGATAGAGGACTGACTGCCCTGGGAGACTCCAGGAAGCACCCCAAAGATCCCCATGTCCATGCACTGCGAGAGCGAATCCTCAGGTTCTCCGGCACCGACTCCACACAAGCATGCTTATGCCCTGGCCATTCGACGCCGCGGAGCAGGAATCCCGGAAAGAGGCCGCGAGCGCAACTCGCGAATGGGGGGACTGGCCTTTTCCCTTCGAGGCCCACCAGAACGGGTCCCTGAGAGTCCCCGTCGTAAGTTGAGAAGCACCCTGGCCGAACTCTAGAAAAATCCAGTGAGCGTTTCATCATCCTCCAGGCGAGCATGAGGCCCATTTCTGCCTGAGGCAATCTCGAGGCTAATAACATTCTAAACATCCTGGAACTTCCAAAGTGCGTCCTTATCACACCCTTGCTGACTGCAAAACTCAAGAAGTCCCCGCACATACCCGTCTCCCACTCGATAGGAAGCACGAGTATGGTTCCGCCTATAGAGGAGCCCGTTCTCCTCCTAGACAGAGAGGAGGAAACTTTCCCTGCGTCGGTCGGCGAAAGAATTCCCGCATTACCGGTCGTATCTCAAGAAGAGGCGCTCTGCCACAGAAAAAGGCCCATGAGAAAACTCCAGGCGTCGCTGCCACCGATTCCAAACAGAGTCACCCAGATGTCCAAGTCCATTCCAGTGGAAACACTGTATTCCCGTGCGCACGTGCCTCGACTTTTTCAGCCGACAGGATGCGACTCACAAAAACGGGTGGCACGTGGACAGCCTCTGTTGGGAAAGCCTCTGTGGGAAAGCATGCGAGGGGAAAGGACACAGATCCCTTGATCACGCGAAGAAAGCCATTGACACGTGCTGCCTACAGATCGCGGAGGAAATCGCACGTGCATGGCCCCACTCGAGATGAGGACTGACTCCCCTGGGGAGACTCCAGAAGTACCCCAAGATCCATGTCAGCACTGGAGAGGAATGCTCAGGTTCCGGCACGGACTCCACACAAGGTCTAGACCCCGGAATCTACGGGAGAGGAATCCGAGAGGCCCCAGAGCAATTCCATGGGACTGGCCTTTCCTGAGGCACCAGGGTGGGTCCCTGAGGTCCCCATCGTAAGTCGAGAGCACCTGCCGCAACTCGAGAAAATCCAGGAGGTTCCCCAATCCAGGCGAGATGAGGCCCATTTCCGCTGAGGCAACAAGGGGGTAATCACACTTAAACTCTGGAACTTCCAAAGGGTCCTTCACACCCTTGCTGCAACTCAAGAAGTTCCCTGACATACCCGTCTCTACTCAAGAGGATCCCAAGGGTCCCGCCCATATCCAGAGTGGCCCCGTTTCCGCCTGCTAGCTCGAGAGGAGGGATCCTTTCCCTGCGTGTCGGGAAAGAATTCCCGGCGTTCCCGTCGCATCTCAAGAGGAGGCGCTCTCTACAGGAATGGCGAGAGGAACTCCAGGGTCGTGCCACCATTCCCAGAGTCTCCCAGATGTCTCAGTCCATTCCAGGAAACCTGTTTTCCCTGCACTGTCTCGACTTTCTAGCCGAGAATGGACTCACACCACGGTGGCACGTGGGACATCCCTGTGGGAAAACCTCGTGGGAAAGCCTCGTGGAAAGCCTCGAGGGAAAGCCACAGATCCCTTGATCCAGGCCGAAGGGATGCCTGACACTGCTGCTACAGCTCGGGAGGAAAGCTCACGTGCATGCCCCCACTCGAGACGAGGACTGACTCCCCTGGGGAGACTCCAGAAGTACCCAAGAAGCATGTCAGCACTGAAGAGGAATCCTCAGATTCCGGCACCGAAGCCACACAAGGTCTTAGGCCCCGGCATCGACGGGAGAGGAAACCCGAGAGGCACCCCGAGCAACTCGCATGGGGACTGGCCTTTCTGAGGCCACCAGAGCGGGTCCCTGAGGTCCCCGTCGTAAGTCGAGAGCACCTGCTCGCAACTCGAGAAAATCCAGGAGGTTCTCCCCTCCAGGCGAGATGAGGCCCATTTCCGCTGAGGACGTCTCGAGGCTAATCAAACCTAACCTATGGAACTTCCAAAAGGGTCCTTCACACCCTTGCTGCAACTCAAGAAGTTCCCCGACATACCCGTCTCCACTCGAGAGGAAGCAGGAAAGTCCCGCCCACATCCAGAGGAGCCACGTTTCCTCCTCATTGCTCGAGAGGTTTGATCCTTTCCCTGCGTGGTCGGGAAAGAATATTCGCGGCATTCCCGTCCCACATCAAGAGGAGGCGCTCTCCAGAGGAAAAAACGAGAGGAACTCCAGAGTCGTGCCCCCATTCCCAGAGTCCCCCAGATGTCTCAGTCCATTCCAGGGAAACCTGTATTCCCTGCACTGCCTCGACTTTCAAGCCGAGGGATCGACTCACACCAACAGTGGCACGTGGGACAGCCCTGTGGGAAAGCCTCGTGGGAAAGCCTCTTGCGAAAGCCTCGAGGGAAAGCCACAGATCAGTTGATACACGCGAAGGAAGCGTGACACTGCTGCTACAGCTCGGGAGGAAAGCGCACGTGTATGCCGCCCACTCGAGTAGAGGACTGACTGCCCTGGGGAGACTCCAGAAGTACCCCAAGATCCATGTCAGCACTGGAGAGGAATCCTCAGGTTCCGGCACCGACTCCACACAAGATCTTAGGCCCTGGCATCGACGGGAGAGGAATCCCGAGAGGCCCCGAGCAACTCGCATGGGGGACTGGCCTTTCCTGAGGCCACCAGAACGGGTCCCTGAGGTCCCCGTCGTAAGTTGAGAGCACCTGCCGCAACTCTAGAAAATCCAGGAGGTTCTCTCCTCCAGGCGAGATGAGGCCCATTTCTGCTGAGGCATCTCGAGGCTAATCACATCTAACATCTGGAACTTCCAAAGGGTCCTTCACACCCTTGCTGGCAACTCAAGAAGTTCCCCGACATACCCGTCTCCACTCGATAGGAAGCACGAGAGTTCCGCCCATATCCAGAGGAGCCCCGTTTCCTCCTCCTAGACCGAGAGGAGGGATCCTTTCCCTGCGTGGTCGGGAAAGAATTCCCGGCATTACCGTCGTATCTCAAGAAGAGGCGCTCTGCACAGGAAAGGCCAGAGAAACTCCAGGGTCGTGCCACCATTCCCAGAGTCACCCAGATGTCTCAGTCCATTCCAGGGAAACCTGTTTTCCCTGCACTGCCTCGACTTTCAAGCCGAGGATCGACTCACAAAACGGTGGCACGTGGGACAGCTCTGTGGGAAAGCCTCGTGGGAAAGCATCGAGGGAAAGACACAGATCCCTTGATCCACGCGAAGAGAAGCATGACACTGCTGCTACAGATCGGGAGGAAATCGCACGTGCATGGCCCCACTCGAGATGAGGACTGACTCCCCTGGGGAGACTCCAGAAGTACCCCAAGATCCATGTCAGCACTGGAGAGGAATGCTCAGGTTCCGGCACGGACTCCACACAAGGTCTAGGACCCCGGAATCTACGGGAGAGGAATCCCGAGAGGCCCCAGAGCAATTCCCATGGGGACTGGCCTTTCCTGAGGGCACCAGGGTGGGTCCCTGAGGTCCCCATCGTAAGTCGAGAGCACCTGCCGCAACTCGAGAAAATCCAGGAGGTTCCCCAATCCAGGCGAGATGAGGCCCATTTCCGCTGAGGCAACAAGGGGGTAATCACACTTAAACTCTGGAACTTCCAAAGGGTCCTTCACACCCTTGCTGCAACTCAAGAAGTTCCCTGACATACCCGTCTCTACTCAAGAGGATCCCAAGGGTCCCGCCCATATCCAGAGTGGCCCCGTTTCCGCCTGCTAGCTCGAGAGGAGGGATCCTTTCCCTGCGTGGTCGGGAAAGAATTCCCGGCGTTCCCGTCGCATCTCAAGAGGAGGCGCTCTCTACAGGAATGGCGAGAGGAACTCCAGGGTCGTGCCACCATTCCCAGAGTCTCCCAGATGTCTCAGTCCATTCCAGGGAAACCTGTTTTCCCTGCACTGTCTCGACTTTCTAGCCGAGAATGGACTCACACCACGGTGGCACGTGGGACATCCCTGTGGGAAAACCTCGTGGGAAAGCCTCGTGGGAAAGCCTCGAGGGAAAGCCACAGATCCCTTGATCCAGGCGAAGGGATGCCTGACACTGCTGCTACAGCTCGGGAGGAAAGCTCACGTGCATGCCCCCACTCGAGACGAGGACTGACTCCCCTGGGGAGACTCCAGAAGTACCCCAAGAAGCATGTCAGCACTGAAGAGGAATCCTCAGATTCCGGCACCGAAGCCACACAAGGTCTTAGGCCCCGGCATCGACGGGAGAGGAAACCCGAGAGGCACCCGAGCAACTCGCATGGGGACTGGCCTTTTCTGAGGCCACCAGAGCGGGTCCCTGAGGTCCCCGTCGTAAGTCGAGAGCACCTGTCGCAACTCGAGAAAATCCAGGAGGTTCTCCCCTCCAGGCGAGATGAGGCCCATTTCCGCTGAGACGTCTCGAGGCTAATCAAACCTAACCTATGGAACTTCCAAAGGGTCCTTCACACCCTTGCTGCAACTCAAGAAGTTCCCCGACATACCCGTCTCCACTCGAGAGGAAGCAGGAAAGTCCCGCCCACATCCAGAGGAGCCACGTTTCCTCCTCATTGCTCGAGAGGTTTGATCCTTTCCCTGCGTGGTCGGGAAAGAATTCGCGGCATTCCCGTCCCACATCAAGAGGAGGCGCTCTCCAGAGGAAAAACGAGAGGAACTCCAGAGTCGTGCCCCCATTCCCAGAGTCCCCCAGATGTCTCAGTCCATTCCAGGGAAACCTGTATTCCCTGCACTGCCTCGACTTTCAAGCCGAGGATCGACTCACACCACAGTGGCACGTGGGACAGCCCTGTGGGAAAGCCTCGTGGGAAAGCCTCTTGCGAAAGCCTCGAGGCAAAGCCACAGATCAGTTGATACACGCGAAGGAAGCGTGACACTGCTGCTACAGCTCGGGAGGAAAGCGCACGTGTATGCCCCCACTCGAGTAGAGGACTGACTGCCCTGGGGAGACTCCAGAAGTACCCCAAGATCCATGTCAGCACTGGAGAGGAATCCTCAGGTTCCGGCACCGACTCCACACAAGATCTTAGGCCCTGGCATCGACGGGAGAGGAATCCCGAGAGGCCCCCGAGCAACTCGCATGGGGACTGGCCTTTCCTGAGGCCACCAGAACGGGTCCCTGAGGTCCCCGTCGTAAGTTGAGAGCACCTGCCGCAACTCTAGAAAATCCAGGAGGTTCTCTCCTCCAGGCGAGATGAGGCCCATTTCTGCTGAGGCATCTCGAGGCTAATCACATCTAACATCTGGAACTTCCAAAGGGTCCTTCACACCCTTGCTGCAACTCAAGAAGTTCCCCGACATACCCGTCTCCACTCGATAGGAAGCACGAGAGTTCCGCCCATATCCAGAGGAGCCCCGTTTCCTCCTCCTAGACCGAGAGGAGGGATCCTTTCCCTGCGTGGTCGGGAAAGAATTCCCGGCATTACCGTCGTATCTCAAGAAGAGGCGCTCTGCACAGGAAAGGCCAGAGAAACTCCAGGGTCGTGCCACCATTCCCAGAGTCACCCAGATGTCTCAGTCCATTCCAGGGAAACCTGTTTTCCCTGCACTGCCTCGACTTTCAAGCCGAGGATCGACTCACAAAACGGTGGCACGTGGGACAGCTCTGTGGGAAAGCCTCGTGGGAAAGCATCGAGGGAAAGACACAGATCCCTTGATCCACGCGAAGAGAAGCATGACACTGCTGCTACAGATCGGGAGGAAATCGCACGTGCATGGCCCCACTCGAGATGAGGACTGACTCCCCTGGGGAGACTCCAGAAGTACCCCAAGATCCATGTCAGCACTGGAGAGGAATGCTCAGGTTCCGGCACGGACTCCACACAAGGTCTAGACCCCGGAATCTACGGGAGAGGAATCCCGAGAGGCCCCAGAGCAATTCCCATGGGGACTGGCCTTTCCTGAGGGCACCAGGGTGGGTCCCTGAGGTCCCCATCGTAAGTCGAGAGCACCTGCCGCAACTCGAGAAAATCCAGGAGGTTCCCCAATCCAGGCGAGATGAGGCCCATTTCCGCTGAGGCAACAAGGGGGTAATCACACTTAAACTCTGGAACTTCCAAAGGGTCCTTCACACCCTTGCTGCAACTCAAGAAGTTCCCTGACATACCCGTCTCTACTCAAGAGGATCCCAAGGGTCCCGCCCATATCCAGAGTGGCCCCGTTTCCGCCTGCTAGCTCGAGAGGAGGGATCCTTTCCCTGCGTGGTCGGGAAAGAATTCCCGGCGTTCCCGTCGCATCTCAAGAGGAGGCGCTCTCTACAGGAATGGCGAGAGGAACTCCAGGGTCGTGCCACCATTCCCAGAGTCTCCCAGATGTCTCAGTCCATTCCAGGGAAACCTGTTTTCCCTGCACTGTCTCGACTTTCTAGCCGAGAATGGACTCACACCACGGTGGCACGTGGGACATCCCTGTGGGAAAACCTCGTGGGAAAGCCTCGTGGGAAAGCCTCGAGGGAAAGCCACAGATCCCTTGATCCAGGCGAAGGGATGCCTGACACTGCTGCTACAGCTCGGGAGGAAAGCTCACGTGCATGCCCCCACTCGAGACGAGGACTGACTCCCCTGGGGAGACTCCAGAAGTACCCCAAGAAGCATGTCAGCACTGAAGAGGAATCCTCAGATTCCGGCACCGAAGCCACACAAGGTCTTAGGCCCCGGCATCGACGGGAGAGGAAACCCGAGAGGCACCCGAGCAACTCGCATGGGGACTGGCCTTTTCTGAGGCCACCAGAGCGGGTCCCTGAGGTCCCCGTCGTAAGTCGAGAGCACCTGTCGCAACTCGAGAAAATCCAGGAGGTTCTCCCCTCCAGGCGAGATGAGGCCCATTTCCGCTGAGACGTCTCGAGGCTAATCAAACCTAACCTATGGAACTTCCAAAGGGTCCTTCACACCCTTGCTGCAACTCAAGAAGTTCCCCGACATACCCGTCTCCACTCGAGAGGAAGCAGGAAAGTCCCGCCCACATCCAGAGGAGCCACGTTTCCTCCTCATTGCTCGAGAGGTTTGATCCTTTCCCTGCGTGGTCGGGAAAGAATTCGCGGCATTCCCGTCCCACATCAAGAGGAGGCGCTCTCCAGAGGAAAAACGAGAGGAACTCCAGAGTCGTGCCCCCATTCCCAGAGTCCCCCAGATGTCTCAGTCCATTCCAGGGAAACCTGTATTCCCTGCACTGCCTCGACTTTCAAGCCGAGGATCGACTCACACCACAGTGGCACGTGGGACAGCCCTGTGGGAAAGCCTCGTGGGAAAGCCTCTTGCGAAAGCCTCGAGGGAAAGCCACAGATCAGTTGATACACGCGAAGGAAGCGTGACACTGCTGCTACAGCTCGGGAGGAAAGCGCACGTGTATGCCCCCACTCGAGTAGAGGACTGACTGCCCTGGGGAGACTCCAGAAGTACCCCAAGATCCATGTCAGCACTGGAGAGGAATCCTCAGGTTCCGGCACCGACTCCACACAAGATCTTAGGCCCTGGCATCGACGGGAGAGGAATCCCGAGAGGCCCCGAGCAACTCGCATGGGGACTGGCCTTTCCTGAGGCCACCAGAACGGGTCCCTGAGGTCCCCGTCGTAAGTTGAGAGCACCTGCCGCAACTCTAGAAAATCCAGGAGGTTCTCTCCTCCAGGCGAGATGAGGCCCATTTCTGCTGAGGCATCTCGAGGCTAATCACATCTAACATCTGGAACTTCCAAAGGGTCCTTCACACCCTTGCTGCAACTCAAGAAGTTCCCCGACATACCCGTCTCCACTCGATAGGAAGCACGAGAGTTCCGCCCATATCCAGAGGAGCCCCGTTTCCTCCTCCTAGACCGAGAGGAGGGATCCTTTCCCTGCGTGGTCGGGAAAGAATTCCCGGCATTACCGTCGTATCTCAAGAAGAGGCGCTCTGCACAGGAAAGGCCAGAGAAACTCCAGGGTCGTGCCACCATTCCCAGAGTCACCCAGATGTCTCAGTCCATTCCAGGGAAACCTGTTTTCCCTGCACTGCCTCGACTTTCAAGCCGAGGATCGACTCACAAAACGGTGGCACGTGGGACAGCTCTGTGGGAAAGCCTCGTGGGAAAGCATCGAGGGAAAGACACAGATCCCTTGATCCACGCGAAGAGAAGCATGACACTGCTGCTACAGATCGGGAGGAAATCGCACGTGCATGGCCCCACTCGAGATGAGGACTGACTCCCCTGGGGAGACTCCAGAAGTACCCCAAGATCCATGTCAGCACTGGAGAGGAATGCTCAGGTTCCGGCACGGACTCCACACAAGGTCTAGACCCCGGAATCTACGGGAGAGGAATCCCGAGAGGCCCCAGAGCAATTCCCATGGGGACTGGCCTTTCCTGAGGGCACCAGGGTGGGTCCCTGAGGTCCCCATCGTAAGTCGAGAGCACCTGCCGCAACTCGAGAAAATCCAGGAGGTTCCCCAATCCAGGCGAGATGAGGCCCATTTCCGCTGAGGCAACAAGGGGGTAATCACACTTAAACTCTGGAACTTCCAAAGGGTCCTTCACACCCTTGCTGCAACTCAAGAAGTTCCCTGACATACCCGTCTCTACTCAAGAGGATCCCAAGGGTCCCGCCCATATCCAGAGTGGCCCCGTTTCCGCCTGCTAGCTCGAGAGGAGGGATCCTTTCCCTGCGTGGTCGGGAAAGAATTCCCGGCGTTCCCGTCGCATCTCAAGAGGAGGCGCTCTCTACAGGAATGGCGAGAGGAACTCCAGGGTCGTGCCACCATTCCCAGAGTCTCCCAGATGTCTCAGTCCATTCCAGGGAAACCTGTTTTCCCTGCACTGTCTCGACTTTCTAGCCGAGAATGGACTCACACCACGGTGGCACGTGGGACATCCCTGTGGGAAAACCTCGTGGGAAAGCCTCGTGGGAAAGCCTCGAGGGAAAGCCACAGATCCCTTGATCCAGGCGAAGGGATGCCTGACACTGCTGCTACAGCTCGGGAGGAAAGCTCACGTGCATGCCCCCACTCGAGACGAGGACTGACTCCCCTGGGGAGACTCCAGAAGTACCCCAAGAAGCATGTCAGCACTGAAGAGGAATCCTCAGATTCCGGCACCGAAGCCACACAAGGTCTTAGGCCCCGGCATCGACGGGAGAGGAAACCCGAGAGGCACCCGAGCAACTCGCATGGGGACTGGCCTTTTCTGAGGCCACCAGAGCGGGTCCCTGAGGTCCCCGTCGTAAGTCGAGAGCACCTGTCGCAACTCGAGAAAATCCAGGAGGTTCTCCCCTCCAGGCGAGATGAGGCCCATTTCCGCTGAGACGTCTCGAGGCTAATCAAACCTAACCTATGGAACTTCCAAAGGGTCCTTCACACCCTTGCTGCAACTCAAGAAGTTCCCCGACATACCCGTCTCCACTCGAGAGGAAGCAGGAAAGTCCCGCCCACATCCAGAGGAGCCACGTTTCCTCCTCATTGCTCGAGAGGTTTGATCCTTTCCCTGCGTGGTCGGGAAAGAATTCGCGGCATTCCCGTCCCACATCAAGAGGAGGCGCTCTCCAGAGGAAAAACGAGAGGAACTCCAGAGTCGTGCCCCCATTCCCAGAGTCCCCCAGATGTCTCAGTCCATTCCAGGGAAACCTGTATTCCCTGCACTGCCTCGACTTTCAAGCCGAGGATCGACTCACACCACAGTGGCACGTGGGACAGCCCTGTGGGAAAGCCTCGTGGGAAAGCCTCTTGCGAAAGCCTCGAGGGAAAGCCACAGATCAGTTGATACACGCGAAGGAAGCGTGACACTGCTGCTACAGCTCGGGAGGAAAGCGCACGTGTATGCCCCCACTCGAGTAGAGGACTGACTGCCCTGGGGAGACTCCAGAAGTACCCCAAGATCCATGTCAGCACTGGAGAGGAATCCTCAGGTTCCGGCACCGACTCCACACAAGATCTTAGGCCCTGGCATCGACGGGAGAGGAATCCCGAGAGGCCCCCGAGCAACTCGCATGGGGACTGGCCTTTCCTGAGGCCACCAGAACGGGTCCCTGAGGTCCCCGTCGTAAGTTGAGAGCACCTGCCGCAACTCTAGAAAATCCAGGAGGTTCTCTCCTCCAGGCGAGATGAGGCCCATTTCTGCTGAGGCATCTCGAGGCTAATCACATCTAACATCTGGAACTTCCAAAGGGTCCTTCACACCCTTGCTGCAACTCAAGAAGTTCCCCGACATACCCGTCTCCACTCGATAGGAAGCACGAGAGTTCCGCCCATATCCAGAGGAGCCCCGTTTCCTCCTCCTAGACCGAGAGGAGGGAATCCTTTCCCTGCGTGGTCGGGAAAGAATTCCCGGCATTACCGTCGTATCTCAAGAAGAGGCGCTCTGCACAGGAAAGGCCAGAGAAACTCCAGGGTCGTGCCACCATTCCCAGAGTCACCCAGATGTCTCAGTCCATTCCAGGGAAACCTGTTTTCCCTGCACTGCCTCGACTTTCAAGCCGAGGATCGACTCACAAAACGGTGGCACGTGGGACAGCTCTGTGGGAAAGCCTCGTGGGAAAGCATCGAGGGAAAGACACAGATCCCTTGATCCACGCGAAGAGAAGCATGACACTGCTGCTACAGATCGGGAGGAAATCGCACGGTGCATGGCCCCACTCGAGATGAGGACTGACTCCCCTGGGGAGACTCCAGAAGTACCCCAAGATCCATGTCAGCACTGGAGAGGAATGCTCAGGTTCCGGCACGGACTCCACACAAGGTCTAGACCCCGGAATCTACGGGAGAGGAATCCCGAGAGGCCCCAGAGCAATTCCCATGGGGACTGGCCTTTCCTGAGGGCACCAGGGTGGGTCCCTGAGGTCCCCATCGTAAGTCGAGAGCACCTGCCGCAACTCGAGAAAATCCAGGAGGTTCCCCAATCCAGGCGAGATGAGGCCCATTTCCGCTGAGGCAACAAGGGGGTAATCACACTTAAACTCTGGAACTTCCAAAGGGTCCTTCACACCCTTGCTGCAACTCAAGAAGTTCCCTGACATACCCGTCTCTACTCAAGAGGATCCCAAGGGTCCCGCCCATATCCAGAGTGGCCCCGTTTCCGCCTGCTAGCTCGAGAGGAGGGATCCTTTCCCTGCGTGGTCGGGAAAGAATTCCCGGCGTTCCCGTCGCATCTCAAGAGGAGGCGCTCCTCTACAGGAATGGCGAGAGGAACTCCAGGGTCGTGTCACCATTCCCAGAGTCTCCCAGATGTCTCAGTCCATTCCAGGGAAACCTGTTTCCCTGCACTGTCTCGACTTTCTAGCCGGAGAATGGACTCACACCACGGTGGCACGTGGGACATCCCTGTGGGAAAACCTCGTGGGAAAGCCTCGTGGGAAAGCCTCGAGGGAAAGCCACAGATCCCTTGATCCAGGCGAAGGGATGCCTGACAATGCTGCTACAGCTCGGGAGGAAAGCTCACGTGCATGCCCCCACTCGAGACGAGGACTGACTCCCCTGGGGAGACTCCAGAAGTACCCCAAGAAGCATGTCAGCACTGAAGAGGAATCCTCAGATTCCGGCACCGAAGCCACACAAGGTCTTAGGCCCCGGCATCGACGGGAGAGGAAACCCGAGAGGCACCCGAGCAACTCGCATGGGGACTGGCCTTTTCTGAGGCCACCAGAGCGGGTCCCTGAGGTCCCCGTCGTAAGTCGAGAGCACCTGTCGCAACTCGAGAAAATCCAGGAGGTTCTCCCCTCCAGGCGAGATGAGGCCCATTTCCGCTGAGACGTCTCGAGGCTAATCAAACCTAACCTATGGAACTTCCAAAGGGTCCTTCACACCCTTGCTGCAACTCAAGAAGTTCCCCGACATACCCGTCTCCACTCGAGAGGAAGCAGGAAAGTCCCGCCCACATCCAGAGGAGCCACGTTTCCTCCTCATTGCTCGAGAGGTTTGATCCTTTCCCTGCGTGGTCGGGAAAGAATTCGCGGCATTCCCGTCCCACATCAAGAGGAGGCGCTCTCCAGAGGAAAAACGAGAGGAACTCCAGAGTCGTGCCCCCATTCCCAGAGTCCCCCAGATGTCTCAGTCCATTCCAGGGAAACCTGTATTCCCTGCACTGCTCGACTTTCAAGCCGAGGATCGACTCACACCACAGTGGCACGTGGACAGCCCTGTGGGAAAGCCTCGTGGGAAAGCCTCTTGCGAAAGCCTCGAGGGAAAGCCACAGATCAGTTGATACACGCGAAGGAAGCGTGACACTGCTGCTACAGCTCGGGAGGAAAGCGCACGTGTATGCCCCCACTCGAGTAGAGGACTGACTGCCCTGGGGAGACTCCAGAAGTACCCCAAGATCCATGTCAGCACTGGAGAGGAATCCTCAGGTTCCGGCACCGACTCCACACAAGATCTTAGGCCCGGAGGAGGAGGGAAGATGGCGGAGGAATAGGACGGCAAGACCACTTTCTCCCTCACAAATTCCTCAAAAGAACATTTCAACGCCGAGCAAACTTCACAAAACAACTTCTGTAGGCTGGGCAGAGGACATTAGGCATCCAGAAAAGCAGATCATTGTCTTCAAAAACAGGTAGGAAAAAATATAAAAGACGAAAAGGAGACAAAGGAGGTGGGGAGGGAGCTCTGTCCCGGGAAGGGAAGCCCGTCCCGGAAGGGAATTTTAAGAAGAGAGGTTTCCAAACACCAGGAAACACTCTCCCTGCCGAGTCTGTGGCGAGCCTTGGAAACACAGAGGGCAACATAACAGGAAGGAAAAATAGATAAATAATTAAAACCAACAGATTACAAGCCCAACAGTAACGCCCCCAGCGGAAAAGCAGCACAGACGCCTGCATCCGCCATTGGGAAGAGGGGGCAGGGCAGGGACGCGCGGAGGCGCGGGCTGCAGAGCTTTGTAAGAATCGGGCAGGAACGCCCACGCGCAACCAGAACGATCTAACGTGGGCTAGCAAACCAGACTGTGGGATAGCTACCACGCGAAAAGCTCAAACATAAGACACCGCCAGGACCGAGCACAGAACAAAGGACGGAACGGGAAAAGCCGGCTGCAGACCATCCCCCGCCGGGGACAGGCAGCCAGAGTCGTAAGGACTGGAAAGGGGCAATTGCAGACTCGGGACCTAAATGCAAGCAAGCTCCTTTGCTAAGACTTCTAGGGGTGCTGGACAGTCACAATCTACCGCACGGGGTGCGCCAGCGGTCCGCCCAGAAAGCTGAGCAGCAGCGGCAGAAAAGGTGACAAGCCGCGGCGATCGCGCTCGCCAAACTCCTGAGCTACTCGGACCTGGGAAGGGCACAAAGCGCAGTTCCAGCCGAATCTGTGCCTCTGAGGGCTGCCTGAGCGCCGAACCTGAGCGGCTTGGACCGGGGAAGTGCACGCAGCCTAGGGCCGGCCCCAGACGGTTCCCGGCTGAGCATCCTAGAGCTGGAGCGGTTTGTGCGCCCGCGAGAAAGGACAGGTCAAGCCGGGCAGAGATACTGCGTGCACACGACAGTGCTATTTGTTAGCAGCAGCCCCCCTCCTCACAGCGCAACTAAACTAGTGAGCCTAAAAAGCCAGCAAACAGAAGAAGTTAAACAGAGGGAACCACCTTGGAAGTGATCCCACACGGCCCATTACACCAGAAAGGGCCAGATATTTTTAAAATCATTCCTTTTTTTTTTTTTTTTGCTTTTTTTTTCTAACTTTTTTTTAATTGTTAAGTCTTCTATTTCCCCTCTAATTTTTATTTCTATAACCTATTATTACTATATTTTTTTGTTTGTTTGTTTGTTTTAAAAAGACTTTTTTTTTTTTTTTTTTTTTTAAGGCAAACACCATATACAGTCTTTGGATGGTTGTTGATGGCTTTTTTTTCTTTTTGATGTTTGTTTGTTTATTTGTTTTTTAATAATTCTTTTTCTTTCTTTTTTTTTCTTTCTTTCTTCCTTTTTCCTTCTGCTTCTCTCTAATATTGTATCTTTGAAAATCCAACCTCTACTCTAGATTTTTTAATCTTTGCTCTTAGGTTTTTGTGGTCAATTTTGTACATTTAAAAACCCAAACTTCACTATCCCAGTTTACCTGAGAGCGAGATTACTGGCTTGACCACTCTCTCCTCCTCTGGACTCTCCTTTTTTCTCCACCAGGCGGCCTCTGTCTCTTTTCTCCCCCATCTCTCCTCTATCCAACTCTGTGAATCTCTGTGTGTTCCAGACAGTGGAGAACACCTAAGGAACTGGTTACTGGGCAGGATTTGTCTCTCTCCTACTCATTCCTCTCTCTGATCCTCCTGGTCACCTCTGTCTACTTCCTCCCTCTCCTCTTCCCCATATAACTCTGTAAATACCTCTGAGCGGTCCAGACTATAGAGCGCACATAAGGAAGTGACACTGGCTAGCTTGCTCTCTTCTCTCTCTTTTGACTGCATCTCACCGCATCTCATTCCAGTTACCTCTAACTA